>NC_056748.1:586239915-586347415 GCF_019279795.1 Protopterus annectens | reverse complement strand
TTGTAAAAGTAAAACCAGCATATTTTAACCATCCTATGACCTTCTTAGTTGAAGTTGTTAGTAAGCCGTTCCTCATTATGAGAGCTAGTGTTCCTCATTTTGGAGAAGGAAGGTTGAGAGCTATGAACATACCCCTCCCCAACTGGACTCAGAGACACACCATAGATATATATATATATATATATATATATATATATATATATATATATATATATATATATATATATATACACACACACACACACACACACACACACACACACACACACACACACCTAACCTACCTCTCACTAACCCCCCATGAACGTCCAGGCAGACATGCACTCATACATGCAACCCCTCACATACACATACATGCACACACACGCACACACAACCCCCTCCCCAGTTAGTTGCACTCATCGACACACTCACCCATTCATCTGTACATACACCTTACCTACACCCTTGCTAACTCCCTAGTGCTATCCCAGGAAGACGCACACTCATGCATAAAATCATATATGCAAGGAAAAAGTTTTAGAACTGGAAATAAAACCATTAATTAATTAATTAATTTCTCAGAAAATAGTAAAAATTGGGTATCCATGAGCAGAAGCACGCTGTTTTGAATCTTCCTGGAAATGGACTCCAAAGGAAGAGATGCTATCATACATCTATATCAGAGCACAGTGAGGCTAAGCCAAAGGATGTGGGATGAACTGAATAAACTACTTAGAAATACTGGAAGAGGTCAGACTGGATAATAGGAGGAACAAGGTGGCATGATATGGGCATGAAGAGGCATGTAGGATAGTATTATAGGAATATTATATAAAATATAATATTATAGGAAAGTAAATTCAGAGCTCAAAAGTAAACATGGGGCAATGAGGGCCATTAACTTAGAAAGTGAAAAAAAAAGCTTTAGCCTTAATTTAATGATTGATGGGTTCCACAATGAGTGGTCAAAAACAAAACAACATGCTTCTGGATGGGTGATGTCTACAGAAAGATTATGTGTCAAGAGGAAGAAATTGTTCTAGATTCATAGGTGATTATTAGGTTACCAACCATAGGGGCTCTTTGTATGCTTAGCCATTTTTTCCAAAAATAATTGACATATTTTGATTTCATAGTATTATTTTAAGCAGTATATGTAGGCTTGGGCATGGGTAATTTTCAGATTCTTCATCCACTGATCCAAGTTATGCTTGAATTGGGTTAGGGAAGAACTCTGATTCACATGGATAGGAAGTTTGTTCCAGAAAAGTGTAGTCTTTGAGACACACACCTGTCCCTCCAACATTTCCTATTTATGCAGCAGATGAGATTTAGGTCCCTAGTTTGGGTAATTCTGATGCTTTTTTGGATGTGCAACAGGTCCATCTGAGTGGGATCAAGGGATACTTTGTAGGTCAGGCATTGATCACCTTTCAGCAATATGTAGGTGACTGACTACATGGTGAGGGCTTTTAAGAGGGCCTTGCAGACCATATATACCTTTCATGGAGAACCACTGTGGATGTTCCATTTGTTGTATATGCCTGGTCAAGTACATACCAAAAGAGGATGTTGTACTCTGACTGATCTGATAAGGGTTGAGTATAGTGGAGGAATGATTCCCTTGGCTATACCCTTGCTTTTAAGTTGTGCAATACAGAATGATTTTTTTACTACCACAGACACATGATGGTAAAAGGCTAGGCTACTACATGTGTTCCCAAATCTCTGATAATTGAGTTTACCCTTAGAGGGTGTATTATTAATGTGGTAGTTTCTCGTTTTCTGAAACAATGCTATTATCCATTTCTTGGCACTGAGTTTTAAACTGCGGCTCTGGCACTAGTTATTAGTCTCTGTCAGGCCTTCTTCTTTGTGTCATTGGGGGATTATTTGACTACGCCTAGTTTGTAGTCATCCACATACTTGGTCCCTTGACATCGGCCTTAACTTCAGAGGAGTAGATGCCAAAAAAGGAGCAGCCCTAATGAGATGTTAGCAGCACACATCAAGAGATTAGAGACAGGGAAATTGCCTTATTGTCCAGGGCATAATATAATGTGAAGGTGAGACAACTGAAGATAGTATGGGACCAACATACATAATAACTCTAGTAACTGTCGGGTGGCAAAGGCCAGCAAGAGGCATTATCTGTAGCTTGCACAGTATATGTTGGCATGAGAAGATAGGTATGCCAAGCTGGTGGTGATCATAGTCTACCTCCTAAAACACCCCCACAATAATTTTTAAAGGCAATTAAGTGGTCTGTGAAATGTACTTATCCACAAATGTTACCTTTCGTGTTGATGATGTTACACAAGAATGTGTTCTAAAATATGAAACCACAAAACAGCCATAGTCAGAAGAGAAATGGACTCATAATTAAGTGCCTCTGTTTTCTGACTTTGTGGCACTTTTTTTGTTTTGGTTTCTTAACTTTTTTTAATGGCTTTGCAGAAGTTCTTCTTTTATCAAATATTCCCAGCAGTACAGTTTCCATATTCAGTCATGCAAAAGAAAAGTTGTAAAATGTGAGAAACCTTTATTGAATTGTGTAGAATGATCTCCTTTCGTTCAATAATGTGCTTGCTGTGTACAAAGCAAAATGAACAAACGATGTATATTTATTAACGTCCTATGACTAATATTTGTGTAGACTTATCTGTGCTTTTGCTTTAATCGTGCATTAAGAAATATTCTCAGTACCAGCTACTGGCAATTTTTATAACTTCTCTTTTATGTTATTTCTGAAATAAAAAACAAATGGATCAACTGAAATTTTTCAAAAGATGAAATATTGCAGTTTAAATATTTATAATATCAAAGTGTAATGAAACTTTGTAATTCTGGCTACGGCTGCAATTTAGGATAGAGTCAACATCTGCAAAAAGGCACCAACATACCTTGATAAGGAAGTCAGTGTAATAAGTTAACACAATATCTGCTGGCTGCTCTTTATTATATATGTAATATTTAACTTTTCTGCAACATTCTCCCCAACCTGTGCAAACAGAAAATAACCAAATGGCTAACTCAGTATGACTGAGAATAACAACTACTTACGGGTACAGTGAAGCTGAATTCCCTGTAATCTTTAGTGAAATACAAGTATGTCTTTATTTGGTCATATGCAAAGACCAGAAGGCAATGAATAACTATTGAAAGTCATTCAAGTAAAAGGAGTCTGTGTTGTGGAAACAGTTGCACCACAGAAATCTAGCTCTATAAATTTGTACGTCTTTGAGTGAAGTCTCTGTTACTATGGCAACATGTAGAAGCAATTGTCCATGCAGCATACTACAATATTATCTCGTTAAATTATATTAAAGTTACTTAACAATATGGACGGGAAGGATTCTAGCTTCCTACCAACTGTCATGGTTCTCTACATGTAATTAACTGAATTGAACGACAAAATGTATTTGCTTATTCTAAATTATTATATTTATGGTTTTGCTGGAGAGTGAAGAGTCACATCTTAAATGTGTTAATATAATGTAATTTTAGGTACTACTCCAGATTACAATAATAATTATGAATGCAGTGCATGTATTTTGTCTGTATTCATATGTCCATGTGAAAGAATGATACACAGACTGTTTTTCGGTATTTCATTGTATTTTGTATATTAATTATACCCTGCACAGCACATTGTCCTGTAGACAAAACTGTGAATAGTACCATCAAGGGACAGGAGAAAAAGTATTATATTCTTTATCCTTACATGTTTCTACTGCCATTAAGTAGTAGCTTAGAACTTCTGAAACACGTTCAGCAGCTTTGTTTTGACTATTGGTATAGTGAAAAGCTTACTGCTGCTTGGCATGTACTACATAAAAATTCAGATATTATCAATACATCATTTCAAATGTGTGAACAAGCCCCAGGGTGAGTATTTCAATATGCACTCATGGTCAGATACAGCATAAAATACATTCATTTCCATTTTTGTTTACTGGATTTGAATTTTTAGCATTCCCAGTTCATATCAGACTCACATTGGAGCAAAATAGTTTATATCAGAAATATAATTTTATGCAATCATCATTAGCATATTTTAAGACTATTGTATGCTTTAACACCGATGATGTAGAAAGAAACAAACCTCCTGCAAAATTCATTGTTTCTTTCCTGAAAGCACTAAGATGTCTCCTAGTTGTTACATAGAGCATGCCTTTTTTTCTGAGTTATGCATTTACTTAGTAGTTCATAGGAGTATGCTAAGATAATGACCACTAGGGCTTTTATAACCCTAGCCATGCAACCCAAAAGTGACTAACAAATTGATTTATATAGGGGTGATTTACTGACTTCTTCTGTCCATCAGAGACATAGGCACCACACCAAGGTGAATTTCCATTTGCCATCCAATGGTCCAAGTTGCGATTAAATAGGGATAGAGAGGAACTCAATTCCACATAGATGGGAAACCTGTTCCGGAGAATGGGAATTCTCCGAGAAACATATCTGCATGTCCTATTTATGTCATGAGCAAAACTTACATATTTTGATGTAGTAGTTCTGATTCTGTTTTGCAACAAAACATGGTCCAGGGATGTTTTCTATGCTAGGTAAAAATCAACCATCAGAAGTCTGTATGAAGCCAAGTGAATAGATAGGTTTTGAGAGGATGAGCATAGGACATTTATATTCTTTTTGTGAGGAACCTTTGTGGAAGCTCCAGTTGCTGCATGCATCCAGTCATGTTGATTCTAAACATGGCATCATATTCCATGATGGGTCTAATGAGGGCTGAGTACAGTGATATGATGACCTCTCTTGACCTAGATGCCATACCCTTTCTTATAAGTTGAGCATCACAGAAGGATTTTTTACTACATTAGACATATGTTGATCGAATGTTAGGTTACTATCTACATGAGTTCCCAGATCCCTGATTAGTGAATGAACTGTTAGGGGTATTTTATTGATGATGTAGTTACCCATAGTGGCCAACTTCCCAAAAGGTGCTATACTGCATTTCTTGATACATAGATTTAAGCCATGTCTTTAGCTCTAAGCATCTGGCTGTGTCAGACCTTCTTGTAGGGTGTTCTTTTTTTGTGAGGATTCAACGACTGTTCCCAGTTTGCAATCATCTGCAAACTTTGTTAGCCAGAGACCTTTGACATCTAAGAAGTAGATGCCAAAGAGGAGTGGGACTAGCACAGACCCCTGAGGGACTCCACTGGTGGTAGCCCTCTTTGTGGAGATGGCCTCACTAATTCTAACCTCCTAGGTCCTGACAGTGAACTGGCTAACTATCTGGTTTGTTATAATGGGGTTTATACCTAGTTCAGTAAGTTTGTTGAGAATGCCCAAGTGGAGTATTGTATCAACTGCTTTAACCAAATCTAGATAGTAGTATGCACCATTTTCTCTTAATCAGTTCCCTTAGTGACCACCTGATTCAGTAAACATGACCTTCCTTTGACAAAGCCAGACTGTGATGTATCCAGTGTCTGGTGGTCTCCTAAGTAATTGTAGATAATTTCCATAATAATTCTTTCCAAGGCTTTGAAATAAGACCAGTCACATAATGGGTCTGTAGATACCGTGATCTGTTGAAAAACCTCCCTTATGACGTGGATGACCTCCATTTATGTGGCACAAGGCCTGTTTTAAAAATATAGTTAATGACTCCAGGGATTATGATAAGTCTTATTTTAGACTGTTCAGGAGGCATCCTGGAATGTTACCGGGCCCCAATGAGGCCATGTTCTTAGCTTTAGCAAGTTCAGCCTGTACATGTTCCTTAGTTATAGCTGGAGGTATGATGTTTGAGTTTATTTTTGGGAGGATGGTTGGGGATGAGAGGGGGGTAAAGTTGGAAGTGAATGTGTCTGCTAACAGGTTTATTGTATCACTAGGCTTGGTGAATGTAGCACCATTAAGCACGAGTTCAGCACATTGCTGTGTGCTGCCCTTGAGGTTTCTGGTATAGCTGAAAAAGGCATTATAATTATCTTTTACCTGGGAGGAAATCTTATCCTCAAATTGGGTTGTGCTTGACATAACTGGCCCTCTTAGTTGCCTATTTAGTTTGATGATATAGCTTTCATTTTTATGGGTATTAGCCTTCCTGATTTTTGTCATATTGTTTTTCTTTTTTTGTACATCCTGTTTATATAATGTTTTTAATGTCCAATGGGAGGTCATTTATGAAAAAATAGTGGATCTAATATTGAGCCTTGCAGTGATACCTTGAAAGTAGATAGAAGGTTAGTGGAAACATCCATTGTGAAGGGTCTCTTTTTTAAGGTAGCTTTAAAACCAGGAACATACTTTGTCAGAGAAATGATACTTTTCAGACTTTTGTATCTATATGTGGTGAACACATTCAAAATCACTTTTGAAGCCAGTAAACATAGCTCCTGTAAGCTTCCCTTCATCAAACCCCCCCAAAAACTGTGTTGGTTAGTAGCATAATAGCTGTGTGGGTGATGTACGTAGGCTGGAAGCTAAGATTTACTTATATGTGATTGTCAGTAACAATTTAGCTAGGCTGTCCAACTTGGCAACTGATCAGTAATCTTCAGCTGTTTTAGGGAATATGGCTTTTATTTGATGTATTATAAAGGCTTTTTTATGATGTATTCATGAGGTGATCCATTCATTTTTGACCACTTTTTAGTGAAGTGAAAGTTATAGCTAGTTTAGGTAGTTTTGTAACAGTTCTTTAGGAGTGGGCGTGAGTAACCATTGAAAGGCATGTGAGTATGTTGCGGTGGATGGTTATTATTGTGTTGATGACCAAGAGTCTGGGTTGATAAGTTATGTTTTTTTTTTTTTTTGAGTTAAAATGCTGGAGCCAGTTAATTTCTTAACCAAGTTCAAAAATGCTTAAAACTGAGTGTTTGTGATTGCTGTAGTCTTCATTGGTATGTGATTTTATAGTAGAAATGTTATATGAACACTAAGATATCAGTATTCCTACAGATTGAAGTGAAGAATGCAATATTTACTTGCATAGTATTTGAAAATTATGTCAAGATGTGTATCCCAAACATTAGTAATAAAAATGTGTTAGTAAACCTGCTGCAATCTTTCACATTAATTGCCTTTGGAGTTTGTATAATGAACACAGTTTCTATACAAACTGATAGAACTTTCTGAATAACTCTGACTTCATAACACATGACATGTTTTGTTTCACAGATCCCACTGAGGAAAGATGTGCACTAATTTCTGCACATAGAAGACAATTCATTTAGAAGTTAGTGTTTCCCATGTAGGCTCTGCAAATGAAATAGATTTTTCTGGAGACTCTGTTTAAACTGTGCAGTAAACCTTTAATCCTGTAAGCTTCAGCTTCCAGGCTATTTGCATGTCTTTCTTTCAGATAAATCAGGGGTATGTTTCTCACAAAAAGAGCTGCCAATGCACTATAGAATTCCAGGTGCTAATTTTGGTGGTCAAATGTGATTATTTGGCATTAGGCTGCACAAAACACACTTATACAATTTGCTAAAGGGACTTATTTTAAAACTGGGATGCACAAAACACACCTACACAATTTACTAAAGGGACGGATTTGGCACTGGGATTCACAAAGCATACCTAGACAATTTACTGAAAGGACTGAACTTGTAGTGTATGCCAAACAAGATTATTGTAGTACTATTGTAACATATTAGAGCACTAAAAGAAGACTTTTATACGTATTTACAAAATGGATGTAATCCTACATTGCACAAAAATACAATATTTGGAGTCTTCGAAAGGCATATGGCTTAGATATCTCATTTGTAGTTTTCAAAGAATAATAGAGGCACTGTCACTGATAGCCTAGATGGTGTGAAACAGAAGTCACTTAGCTTTATGCTTATGCCACCACCAACATAAAGATTGAGGCAAACAGAGTAAAGATGAAGACACTGTAATGCACACAGCTGTTTCATATTGGTTATTGATTGTATCAGGACAAGGTGTTTGTACGTGGATGGACTTTGCCTTTCTGGTTCAGAGTTTATGCCAGCAACTGGAGCATATCCAGGAGAAGGGCAGGATGTGTTCCTTTAGTTGCTGACCATTATAATGATGACTAGGGGGCATGAATTAGCTAGCATTGTGGATTTTGATATTTGTGATATCATGTACGATCTATCCAATTAGGGATTTCCTGCCCCTGCACCTCAGAAATATCCACCCTGCCACTTAATGATACCCACCCACTCAGTGTCACTTTTCATAACAGGGAAAGGGCAGTCTAAGGGCTAGAAGACCAGAAGCTGGACTTCCCTAAAGGTGGTAGTGAACCCACCCAGAGGTTTGCAGAAAGATTCTGCTAGATACATTCCTGGACAGATAAGGAGAGGGGGTCAGGTAGGCTTATATGTAGGAGACTGTAAGGTTATTCTTCTCCTTGAGAGAAAGGCCTAGCAGTAGGATTGCAAGAGGATTCATCTGGACCCCTCCATGAACAAAAAGGTGGAGACATTGGCACAAGTGGCCTAAAACATTTTATAGACCAACATCAGAGGTGAGGGGGCACGGGCCAAAAAACACCATCATATTCAAATCTGAAGAAAGTGCATATCAAGGAACAATTATGCTCAGATGTTTACAAGTTCGAACCATATATGGCCTGGACCATATGTTCAAACTCATAAAAGTTTGATTGGACTGAATGGAGATCTCTGTACAGTGCGGAAAGGGAAGATTTCCCATTTCCGCAATGTAGTGTGATCTAGAAGTTGGTATATTTAAGTAAAGGGGGTGCTGGGGGGCATATCCCTCCTGCTAGAGACGTTTAGTTTTGTTGTTTTATTTGTTTTTACTTCAGTGTTTAAACTTTTACAAGTTCGAACATATAGTCTCTGTCATATGTGGTTCGAACTTGTAAAAGTTCGATCTACTGAAGTAGATCCATAGATATATATATATATATATATATATATATATATATATATATATATATATATAACCGGACACTGCCTCCTTGCAGTAGTTAACTAAGACAGAATACTACAACACTGAATTAAGATGTTATCTCCATTCAGTCCATGTGTATATGTGGCATTATGTCAGTAGACATGCTGTATAATTTTTCTAATACATATTTCTGCACTACGTCTAGATAACTGTCAGACTATTATAAGCCTGTTGTATTAAATTGGAGGTAGTTATTTGACCAAGCAAAAGTTTATAGACCTTGGTAAATTTGGTCCAGTGGCCAAATATCTCTTGTCCCTTCAAGCAAGACCTTGTAACTGATGGTCAGAGATATATCCAAATGGGTAAAAGCCATGCTCAGGTCTTAAAGTGTTCCTCAGTGATTTTTTTTGCATAACCCTGGCAAAAAAATCATATTCTTTGTCTTCTGAGATAGTTCAAATTGATCCAATCCCACCTTGATAATGTAGAATGAGTTCTTCTCTGATGGGAAGCAGAGTAAAAGAATGAAGGCATTTTTTCCTTTAGTGGAGACTAAAGCAACAACTTGATTATTTTTTGTAACTTCTCACATCTTGAAAATGTTAAAGATAATGACATTCCAAAATTGTATGGGATTTGCTTATTATTTTAAATCTGAAGTACGAGTTCAGCAGGAGATCATCTGAAAGAAAATCTGAGGATCCAAGTGATTTTGAAGGTGGATGAAGGCAGCAGAAATGTCATGATCTGCAATAATCTTGCGGTATCCTTTCTACTAGTCTCATAATTCCTAAGGCATAAGAATTAATCCCTAGGTTTCTGCTGTCTGTAGTATCATTGCCGTCATTCTTCAAGCCCTGCAGTGACAGATTAATGATATTATGGATACAGACAGTGTATCAGGCATTCTCTAAACATGAATTAGTGCATACAGAGAAATAGTGTAATGATTGTGTGTCACCTGGTTTGAGATTATATCTCAACAATTAAAGAGTATTTTATTTGTAGATTATCATCATCTTCATCCGTAAGAGAAAAAGGCTAAAAGTGCCCTAATCTTAGACTCATCTTTCACACCTGCATCGCACATTCATTAAATAACTCTTTCTTCATTCAAACAAAACACAAATGATAACTTTCTCACTATCTAACATTAACGTTCTCATAAACAACTCCTATAGCGAATGATGAGAAATAACTGATGTCGTTACCATGGCTCATATAAGAGTAGTGCTGTCTTTCTTGCCTAAGTGTAAGAAGTTTAAGATCAGTTGAGAGAAGAAGGAGCAGCTTTCATAGTTTTTTTACGAAATAAAAGTCTACAGACCAGCATGTCCATGGTACCAGAATAAACCATTTAACCCAATCCTACAGCTTCCTACTGGCATCATGGAATGCCTCATTTCCCTCAGGCTCATAAAAAGTGAACATATGTCATTGGTCAGACTGTGTATGCACCAACACTTTACTATGTTGAGGATGTCAAAGAACAGTTATCCAGCAGCCTCAGTAAAATCCTCACCAGTACCAAAACGAAAGCCAGGATGTATGGTAGTGTTGGATCTGTACAGGTGACTATTCAAAGATCAGCAGCAGGAATACAGAGTATAAAAAGTAAAAAAGTAAAAATGATAGCATACAGAAATCCAAGGGAGGATGATATTGGAGATAAAGGTGCTAGTGCATGTGTAAGTGCGCAAGTGTGTGCATGTGTCTGTCTGTCTGTGGGCATCTGCGCAGTCATGCTTCTTCCTAAAGACATGAATGCATAAGTGAAAGTGTATATTGGAACTTGGACTTGGGTTCAGCCACTATGACAGGGGCAGTTGGGAGTATATAGGTGATTGATATGCATTAGTTTTGGGTGTGGGGGAGGGGTATGTGTCTCCATGTGGATCTCTGCGAATATGCATCTCTTGGGTATAATGCCACACCTTATCAAATAATAAACTGAGTTGCACTTTGCTTATAATTTGTGCATTTGTGTGTACTTGTATTATAACTATGCAAAAGAACTAACAATTCAATATATGTTGCACAAAGAGGAAGCAAAAGGAATGTTGTACTACCATATACAGGTGCTGCAGCCATCAAATAAAAGGTAAAGAAAGCATTACTTAAGCCATGTGTGTGCATGCATGTGAGTGCATGTATTCTGTATTGTTCAGTGATGTATATTTTTTTTATTTTGCAATGCCATGTAACAGAATCAAAGTATACCACTTTGGCATTGATAAATGTTAGAGGCATGAAGAACTAATGTGTAGTAGTATAAAGTTTTACATAACATGTGACTCAACTTTTCATTGTCCACATATTATTTTATTTATTTATTTGACCGGGATAGTCCAACTGGGCAAATTTTATTTATTTATTTATTTTATTTTATTTTACATTTGTTGACCGGGCTAGTCTAGCTGGATATATTTCCATTTTCAGTAGAGGCCCGGGGAGAAAAGCTCCACATAAAACATAACAAGAGACATGATAATAATAACACATAGAATAAAAAGAAATAAAGAAAATTTGTAATAAAAATTGGTAATAATAATAAAAATGGTGAATAAAATCAACAAAAATTAAGGCACATACTCAATAGTAATCATGACTAGAGTTAAATCAGTTTCAAAGCATCTTACTTAATACAAACAGGCTATACCTTAAATCTTCTGCTATAATAAGATCAAAGTACAAGTGGGAGGAGAAGTAGGAGGAGTAGTGTTAGGTAAGATAAAGGGAGGAGACAGTAGTTAAGAAGTAAGAGAAGAAAAGAAAAGGACTAACAAGAGGAGATGGGAAAGGAGAGAAATGCCTTTTTTAAGTGAGGCCTGGGGAGAAAAGCTCCAAAGTAATATTATATAATATTTCAAATTACAGTGACTGTAAAATACAGTGCAATTTTCTACAAAATGCATTAACAAAAATGAAGGCAAAAGAGACACATTATACAACTGTGTTTAAAACAAGTTGTTATAAGAGTGACACAAAGATGAGGGAACAGGAAACAGTGAAAAAGATCAGCAGATTAGTAGTAGTGTTCAATGGGGGGATTAGTACGAGTGGATACCTAGTGAGTCCAGTAGAATTGGAATGATAAAAAATGTTAGTAGAAGTAGTAATACAGCAGAATTCCAGAATAGATAAGTGAGGGTGGCAGGTGAGAGTCAGAATCAGAAAGGTAGAAAAGGATTGGGATGTAGAGGATGTTGAGATGTAGAAGAATGGTAATGGGCATTAGGTAGAAGGAGGAGGAGAATAAGGGAGGGTGGTAATAGGATTAGGACATGATAGGTGGAGGTAGGTTACAGGGACATGTCCAGATGAGGTGTAGATGATGTTTGATGGATTTCTTAAATTTGTGTGTGTTGAGTATGCTTCTTAGGGCCAAAGCAAGCTTGTTACAAAGGATAGCAGGTGAGTAACTATACAGACTCTGACCTGCAGATTTTTTTTGGTCTGTAGATTTGTAGTAAACATTGATCAGAGCTCCTAAGGGGATTGGAGGGGTTATAGAGTGAGACTAGAGAGAACATACTTGGACAGGAAGAGGGTTTATTGATGGAGTGGATGATAAGTAGTTGGGTAGATATGATGTGGTTAGAGAACTCAAGCCAGCTGAGTGATCTAAGGGCCAGACAGTGATGAGATTTGGAAGGCAAATTAGCAGCAAATCTTGCAACTTTGTTATAGGTCATTTCAAGTTTGGAGAGTAGAGATGACTGAAGGTTAGTAAAGATTTTAACAGTAGAAAAGGTTGGGAAGAAGGTAAGCACTGGCAAGTGAGATCCTAGAGTCAGAGGTGAAATATCTTTTGTTTCTGTAAAGGAGACCAAACTTTTGATGGGCTTTCTTGATGCAGTAATGAATGTGTAGGTCAAATTTCAGTTGATCATCTATGATTACTCCTAGTTGCTTTGTGTCATTATTGGGAGAGATTATGGTGGTGTTAAGTGAAGAAATGTTAAGTGAGGGTTTAAGGTGGTAAAGAGGTTTAGGGAGGAAGAGTAGGAGTTTTTTTTTTCCTGGAATTGAATATCAGTTGTTTTTTTGTTAGCCAGGTTTCTGTGAGATTAAATGATGCTTGTGTAATGGTGAGCAGTTCAGGAGGGCTGTCTGTTATGGAAATAATTGTGGAGTCATCCACGTCCTGTATGAGAGATGATCAGGGACAGGATTTATGGAGTTCATTGGTAAAGATGTTAAAGAGAAGGGGTCCAAGAATGGACCCTTGTGGGACTCCAGTTCTGATAGGTAGAAGGGGAGAGAGAGCCAAGAGCCATTTAACAGATTGTTGCCATTCAGAGAGATAGCTGTTAAACCAGGATACAGTTGAAGAGGAAAGGTTAAGCTGCAAGAGTTCAGAGAGGGTGGGAGACAGTGACAAAGGTTTTGGACAGATCTAAGAATAAGCAGGAGATGAGTTTATTGTTGTCTCTGGCTAGGGAAATGGTATTGGAGAAGGATATGAGAGCAGTGGAGGTGCTGTGGTGTGGGCGGAAGCTATGTTAAGTAGGGGTGATCAGGTGATCTTGAATGAAGGTGGGCTAAGATTTGTTTGTGTACACAATGTTCAAGGATTTTGGAGAGGGGAGAAAGTATAGCAATTGGTCGAAAGTTTGAAAGTTCAGTAGAATTACCACCTTTGTATATGGGTATGGTATAGAAATTTTTCCTTAAGATAGGAACTGTTGATTCAGCAATAGAGTGATTATTTAGGATGGAGACAGGGTATGCTATAGATGTAGCAGCAGTTTTTAGGAAGAGTGGAAGATTTTATTTTATTCTACTGTCTCTGCTGGGCATTTGAGTTATATAATGTACCCTCTCCCCTTTGGAACTACACAGATAATGGCCCTGTTCCTGACATCATCAGGTAAAAGCTGTGGATAAAAAATTTCCAAGCTATTGTACATGAAAAGGCACTTACAGGCAAAGGCTATATTACACAGATGTCTCTCTAGTTGGGCTGCTTGACTGACTAAATGCCTATTTGCCAGGTGTCTAGGTACCGCTATATTATGCTAGTTCTATAAGGATTATGTTGATTGCCCAGTAAGTAACATATCATCTCCAGGGTTGTTCATCTTATTAATTGGACCTACAAAGTTTGGGCTGCCTGTCTCAAGAATTTAGTGACCTAGTAGTGGCCATCCTAGACCCTGTAATCTGCCTTTCAGGGACTGCTAGTGTTTCTTGCAGCACTACTCAGATCCTGCAGAATTTGGGCATTCACATATCAAGGGTTACACCACTGAATTTGCTGTCTGACTGGCTGAGATGGTCTCCAGTGCTAGGGACCTTCAAGCACTATTTGAGTACATGCTATTAAAATTAGCATATGACTAGCCTTCTGCTTTGCCTTCTTTTATTGCTATTGGTAAATCAGTGTTCTGTTTTTCCATAGTTTATCTAATTATTTTTCCTGTTTTATATTCTTTTACCTTGCTTTCCACAATTGTATTATTATTTTCTGTTTGTATATTTGTTTGCATTGTTGTATCACTGTTTATATTATTTTACTTTCTGCGGAGCTGAAGCTCAAGCACACAAATAAACCTGAAGTTAAAGTTAAAGGTGGAACTGGTAAACGATAATTCTTCCTCAAAATGGTTCTACTGACCTAAGAAACCATTTCACCTGTAGACTCATAATGCAGGATGATAACCTTGAACTCTTCCATAACCTCCTCAAAATAAACAAAACCCAGTACCACATTGCTGTCAACCACTGTACCCCCTCCATGACACCAGCAAACCATGAGGTATATCTGAACATATTGATATACCTCATTATAGACCCCAAAGCTATTCCCTTGGGTGACTTCACCTAACCCCTTCATTTTTGGGGGAACCTTTACTACTACAAATAAGTACACACAAAGATTCCTGGAGTTCAGCTCCTTAAAATAATTAGTCCAAGCCCTAATGATGAGCTCAGTATTATTGCTCCTGGTTTTCACCAACCTAGTACCCCTCTGCTCAGCACCAATACTTAACCAAATCACTGGTCAAATTTGACAACTGTTAAGTAACATTTACCTTAAGTGTAAGACCTGAAATTCCTTGCAACTCCTCCATCTTCAGAGACTACTCCATATCTTCTCCAGGTAACTTATGACCTGATGAAATTCAAACACCCTCTTCACTCTGATGACACCATATCACAAGCAGCCTTTTTAACCGATAAGGTCTATGCCCACCTCCAGGCTTGCATTGAGGCCTCAGTCCCTATAAGGCATAAATTCAATGTGAAAATTAAGAATAAAACCCATCTGGTGAAACCCCAGTATTAATTAACTAAATATTAAGAAAAATAAATTTATAACCCATAAAAGCAAAATTAGCACTACATCAGCTAGAAAAGAATTCAGAAAGATTAATAATGTATATAGAAACAAACTCAAATCTTCCAAAAGCAAATCCAAATTCAGAATAACTACCCATGCTAAAGGTAACCACAATGCCTTCTTCAGCTATTTCTGGAACCTCAAAGATAATACCCAATAATGCTCTGAGTTAATACAAGATAACACCTTGCACTCTTCCCTCGAGGACACAGTCGACATATCAGTGGACAAATTCAGCTCAAACTTCACTCTATCTCCACCTAATTATCTGCAGCGCATTTGTATGCCTATGCCATCCCCCTTAGTTATTTCTGTGCAAGTGCTTATTGCTCTCCAGAAGGCTAAGTCTAGACCTCCAAAATAGCATCACTTGTCAGATGACTGATAAATGAAATAAGAAAGTTTATGACTAATAGAAATAGTCAATCTGGTGAGAAAACATATAAGGCAGAATAGAAGTGTAGCTGGCTTCTGCAGCACCTTGGACTGAAGTCTGTACTGCTGCCCTACCTCCACAACTATTAATGTGAAGAGCAAAAAAATGTACAAAAAATGTCGGTACATCACACATGCTATCCAGATGCCAGATATACATCCCTTCCCCCCTGTCCCAGCTTTCAGTGGAAGATAAAAAAAAAAAAATGGTCCGCAATCGGGTGGCTTGTGCTCCTGAAAAGCAGGAGACAACCAGCCAACCAGGTCCTGTTTCTGCATACTGTCCCTCCTAGGCTAAAGGGAATTAAAAAAAAAAAGTCCGTGATCAGGTACGTGCAGTTCCTGAAATGCAGGAGCAATTCAAGTTCTGTTTTAATGCCCTTACCCTGACCCTCCTTCCTCAGATTTTAGTGAAAATAAAATAGAAAGTAAGAAAGAAAGAAAAACAGATCCCTTTTTTCTATGAAACTGCAGCAAAATGCTTGCTACATTTATAGCAACCAGTTGCTATGGTTTATATCCTGCATGGAGCCATAAAGTGATCAGATGATTTTAGTTAAAAACAAATAGAGAGAGAGAAACAAATCTTTTTTTTTTTTTTTAATTTGAAATTACAGCACTCAGACTTCAGTTAAAAAAAGAAGAGAAACAAATCTTTTTTTTCTTTAAAACAATAGCAAACTGCTTGCTACAGTTTACTTTAGGCCACACAGGGATTCCAACAGTGCTTAGGATTGACAGCAAATACCATATCTGCATTTAAAAGCTAGTATGCACTAAAGGGTGATCAAGATAAGATGGATGAGTTTGCGTTCCCTAACACTTTGTGCCCGGGGCAGATGCCTTTCTTTGCCCCACCCTAGCTATGCTACTGAGGCATGTTCCCTCTGAATAGATCGAGGCCAGGGGCAGGAATTATCACATGTGATTCATGCATAAATTCATCAATAAAAAGGTAGGGGTTGCTCTGTATTTATGTGAAATTCTTATCAATAAAACTACAATTAAAACTTCCAGTAACTAGTAAGGCACTGCAGGCTTGTAGAATATTGTGTGCATGGGTGTCTGTGTGTAAAATGTGCCCATGTGTGTGCTTATGATGTTATGGATACATCTTTTTATATGGGTGTTGATTACTAGTGATATGAACTGTGGAGGTTTGTAGCTGAGTTTAGATTTGCACTCAACCATTTCGGCAGGAGACTGTAATGGGATGGAGTGCAAAGGTGTATGTGTGTGTGTGTGTGTGTGTGTGTGTGTGTGTGTGTGTGTGTGTGTGTGTGTGTGTGTGTGTGTGTGTTTCTACCTGTCTGTCTACATCTGCTTGCCCATGTTTCATCCTGAAGATATAAATGAGAGGGCGTAGTGTAACTTGGATTAGGGTTCATCTACAAGGCTGAGTGCAGTGGGGAATATATAGGTGCTTGGTGTGTGTGTGTGTGTGTGTGTGTGTGTGTGTGTGTGTGTGTGTGTGTGTGTGTGTGTGTGTGTGTGTGTGTGTGTGTGTGTGTGTGTGTGTGTGTGTGTGTGTGTGTGTGTGTGTTCATCTCCATATGCATGTCTTAGTCATAATCCTACAGCTTATCAAGTAATACACTGAGCTACACCTTACCTATTATGTGTTTGCTTGTACCTGTCTTATATCTACACAATGGAATTGGAAATTCAGTATGGGTGGTATTCATAGTATGGCAGTTCTCAGATACCTAGTAGAGAGTGGTGAGAAGCGATACACATATATGCAAATAAGCTAATTGCAAGGAATTAGCTCTGAATATGGAAAAATGAAAGCAGTTTGAAAAACACACCCACTTAGTGCAAAAGCATAATATACTTTAAATCAAGCATTAAGTAAATACAAATTACTACATAAAAGCTCTAGGCTTGGTATAACTAATTGGGATATTGTGGATGGATGCGGCTGTGCACAGACATGCTTGAAAGACTTAAGGCAAGCTGTGGACAGAGCAGCTTTTATTTTTAATATTTAAAAGAAGTGCTTAAAGTGTTTTATATAGGAGTACCCTTATGTGGATACCGTGATGCTTTCATTAAAGAGTGGCAAGGGGGAGATGGGAAAGATTTAAGAAGAGGAGACAGAACAGTGAGGGAAATACAGAAGGAAAACATCAAGACAGTTGTAGTGGAGGAGGGGCACAATGTTTTTAGTGGAGGATAGACCCCCCTCCCCCATATTTTTTAATATATATATATATATATATATATATATATATATATATATATATATATATATATATATATATATATTAGAATAGTTTGGGTGTGAAATAGTTGAGGGTGTAGGTGAAAGGATAAGGAAAAGAAGAACTTAAGAATACCAGACTGCATCCCAGACCACAGGGCCACAAACATTTCCAAACCCAGATGGTGGTTCAGTGGAGGGCCCAGATGTTGAGGGGGTAGGGTCCTGTGGAGGTATGGTGGTCAGCACCAGCTGGGACAGCGTGTCTTCAACACTCTGAAGTGAGGCTTCAGCAGGCTGAATTTGTCTGTTAACTACCTCCTTTAGCATGTCCTCAACCAAGTCTTGAAGTCCTCAAAACATTTCCACTGTCAGATGGTGGTGTATTGGAGGACTCTGATGTTGAGGGGGTAGCGTCCTGTTGTGGTGCAGTGGGTGGCATCAACTGGAATGGCATGCCTTCAACAGCCTAAATCCATCTGTCAACTACCTCATCCAGAATATCATCAACCAAGTCCCAAAGCCCCTGTTCTGTGACACTTAACTGACTGCCACATGCTGGGATGCCTCCAGGACTGGTGTAACCACCCCAACCCTGTCCCCAGATGGGCAGCCGGTGAACATTCCCTAACTTGGGAGGTATTTGCCTGGATCACTCCAAGGAATTTTTAATCTGTAAAAAAATTAACATAAATGGGAGAGAAAGAAAATAATAATAGGATAGAGGGATGCATAATTAAAATAAAAAAAAACTGAGTAAAGGGGGAACCAAAGAAAAAATACATACAATAAATTCACATATCATGTTACACAGTATTCAATTTCTTACTCTGAATCATTTTATCTTTATTTAATCGTTACTTAATTAAATCAATGAATAACCAGTGCTTATGTGACTTTAGGCTGAACTTTTATGAGAAGTGCTTGTGCTTACATATCAGAACAGTGTTTGCTATCAAGTTAAGATGGCGTTTACATGTTGTAGTCTACTGCATAAACATAGTGAGCATATTTGTGCCTGATATGCATTTGTTTGCAATACACTGCACCAAAACACCCCTTACAAATACTTATATCTTATAAAATCAGTTAGGTAGAATTCTATAATTATATAATGACATATTTCTCTCTTGCTTGCAGTAATGTACTGAATGCACAGTATTACTTTAGTTCCTAATAAGCTTCTTTATATACACTAATAAAATGAGTTAGACAGAAATACTGCATTTCTCTGCTGTCATATTTTTAATTTATCCTTGACGTAATGTACTGAATGTACTCTATCACTTCAGTTACAGTTCTGTATGAATTATCAGTCATCCCCCTCCCCCCCACACACACACACACACACACACACACATATATATATATATATATATATATATATATATATATATATATGTGTGTGTTTGTGTGTGTGTGTATATATATATATATATATATATATATATATATATATATATATATATATATATATATATATATAAATATGATATGGTCGAGACACATATATATAACCTCTCCTTTGATAATCACATTGCCAAAGTGGTTAGAAAATCCTTCTATGTGGCCCACCTAATCATAAAAGGGTTTGTATCCAGATCGAAAGAGGTCATTGGGCCCCTCTATGCATCAGTCATCAGACCCATCATAGAGTACAGTGCGTCATTTGGGATGTACCTTACAAGACACCTGCAACAACTGGAAAGACCACAGACGTACCTCACCAACTGGATCACTGGCCTCAAGCAGATGCCCTATGCAGCTCGACTGAAGAAACTCCAGCTGTACTCAGTTGCATACCGCCTACTCAGAGGTGATCTCTGCCTGACATACAAGGCCATGTCCAACCCAGAATTGATGGACATGTTCCACCTAAAGAAAACCATATCCCCTCGAACCACACGCTCCAGGGATCTAAACCTCACCACAACAATAAATAGGATGTGCTGGAGGGATAGATTTTTGTCCCAGAGACTTTCCATGCTATGGAACAAGATTCCCATCTACATGAGGCAGAGCTCCTCGCTAACCCTCTTCAAGAGAAACCTTGATGAGTGGATAGGAAACAGAAAGTTTACCCCAGGGATCACTTCAATGGCTCTGCTGGACAGAGGCACAGGGAACTAATCTGAGGGGGTGGAGAAAGCCAACACATTCCGGCTAGGCTAATAAATGCCTTCGGGCAGATAGCCTAGTACCTACCTATGAACCTATAAGTTTGAATTTGCAGAAGTTCACGCGTTTCAATGGAAATCTCTGTAAGGGGAGGTTTCCATTTTGTTTAATATGGTGCGATCTCTGAGTTGGTATATTTAAGTAGCGGTGGGTGTGGGGGTGCAGGGGGGCTTGCCCCCCTGCTTACAAGTTTATTTTGTTTTCTTTTCTTTTTTTTGTTTTTTATCCATAGTCAAAGTTTTTTAACTTCAAATAGGATGGTTCGAACATTCCGTGTTCGAAGTTAGTAAACTTCAACAATGTGATATAGACCCTATAATATACATATATATATATATATATATATATATACACACACACATATATATATATATATATATATATATATATATATATATGTATACGTGCACACAAACGCGCACCCATACATGTATAAGTGTGTGTTTGTATATCTATATACACACAAAAAGCACACACACATATATATAAATTAATTAAATAAGTTAAATCAGCAATATTATTTATTACTTTATTCAAGTTTACCAGTGGACTCAACCTATCTCACTGTGTGCCTCTCCAGCATTCTTGTATTGCAAGAGATCTGCTCTTCAGCTATATATAAAAGATATAAGACAATCCCTCTTTACCTCTGTTTCACTCTTTTCCCTTAATATTAATTATATGATCATTATTTATTCCAGTCACTGCAACATTTGGTTAGTATGTATTTGCTGAAATATGTGTTAGTATCTGAATTGTCATACTTTTCTATTCTTCCCTTTACTGTAAGTTGTAAACACAAATAAAGTTTTGGTGAAATGCTTTTTTTTTTTTTTTTTTTTTTTTTTTTAAATATTATGCATTGCATGTAAACTTCTCCAAATTTCGTTCAGCCAGACACACACAACAATGGACTTATGTCATGGAAGTTATCATTTCCTAAGCTGCACAAAAGTGTGTGCTTGGTAATCTTCTTCCTTAACTATTCTAAAGGAATAACTTAAAATAAATGCAGAAGAAATAGAGAAATAATAATATTGGTCATTTCTCACTGAAGTATACACTGGACATTCACCTGACACTGAAGTACCCATTTATCTCCTTCGCCAACCTCCACTCTGACTATAGTGTGGACCTGACTGACTTCAGCCATCTTGTATATGCAGTTATAATTGTGAAAGAAATATCTTTCATATACCGCTAGTATACTAATAAATGTTTCCTGACCTAAACAAACTGTCTGCATCTCATTAAATTACTACCTAAGTTAATACAACACTAAATGAAAATATGGAAATGCAGCATACTTGTGTTTTCATGCAGATCCATGTCTGTGATATGCAGACATATATATGCAGATTATTCTTTTATTCATACAATGTTACATTTTTATTTATACAGATGATTTTGTTATCACTTAAACATTCCATATGTTTGTATTCAGATGCACTTTTGTGTAGAGATATAGTTATGATTTCTTTTGAATTATTCTAATAATATTCGGGAGGTCATCCAGTTCTGGTAACTATCATATTGCCAACACACCCTTAAGAGCTGACCTAGTAGTCAGGAACTTGGGAACAGACATAGACAGTAATCTAACCTTTGACCATCATGTCTCTACAGTAGTGAGGAAATCATTCTATGTTGTGCAACTTATAAACAAAGGTATAGCACCTAGGTCCAAGGAAGTCCTTGTTTCATTGCATTCAGCATTCATCAGACCTATCATTGAGTACAATGCCCCTTTGGTATGTACCTAACCAGGCATATCCAACAACTGGAACATCCACAGTGGTTCCTCACTAAAAGAATACAGGGCATAAGTAAAATGTGCTATCCGGACCATCTCAAGGCCCTGTCCCTATATTCTGTCTCCTACAGGCTGCTGATGAGAGGTTTATGCCTGGCATACAGGGCATTGCCAGACTAGACTCTGATGGACCTCTTGCAGATCCACAAAAAAGAATAGCAGGAGAATTACCTATTCTAAAGACTTAAACCTTGCCTGTGATATAAATAGGACCTGCTGGAGAGACAGATATGTATCCCAGCGACTACCCCTTCTCTGGAATAGGCTCCCAGTCCATGTGAAACAGAGTTCCTCCTTAACTGAATTCAAGTGTACCTTGGACAATTGGAAGGGAACAGGAAATTCATCCCTGGTTTGGCACCTATGTCTCTAATGGACACAGGCAGCCTGTAAATTGTTATTCTCCCAGGCCCCTGCTTGTAAATGTTTCACTTCCCAAGCCCCTGCTTACACTTATCAAGGGTACCAGTACTTGTCAGATATTTGAAATGCATGGCTAGGCTTAAAAAGACCCTTGTGGTTGTTGCCCTAGTACACACCTATGAATCTGTGAGCCTATGATACATTTTTGCAGGTACACATATTTATTCTACCAAATAACTTCAATTATGCAACCTTCTTATATTTTTAAACCTATATTTAATATGACCACCCCCCAAAAAATAATAATTTTATATTTACTATAGAACTCTGATCTCCTTCTCTCTACCTAGTCAACCCACTTAGCCAGCTGGTTGGGCTTATGTTTCTGTAGGTCATCATTCCTGTGATGGCACTGCTGCCCAGAGCAGGTTATCCCTGTCATGGATTCAAGGTGCTCACACAACTCCTGCTAGATATCAATCTTTTTCCAATCTAAGCCTCTAGTGCATGCCTTGATGTTCCCAGATAAGACTCCATGAGAAGGTGGGCCATGATTTTGGTCTCCTTATCAGACCAGCTTGGAGCATGGCCTTGTGCCTTAACAGGTGCTACCATGATTAGAAGAGCCAGAACTAGAATGAAAGAAGTATGATTAGGGCCATGGTTCACAAGTTTAGAAGAACTCCCTCTGGGAAGCGACACCACCTTGACCAAACCCAATTAACCAGCAGGGGTATTAGAGCATATGCTGTTGTTATTGACACCTTTGGTTTAATAAAATTGCTTTCTCACATACATGTTTTCTTTAAAGGAATGTATTTTCATTTAATTTATATGGTGCATTAAAACAGTATGTAATGATCATTTTTATTTTTTATTAGTTATAAATTTCTTCTGTTGCTTTACATTGCCTTAGCTATGAATGTCATGTACTCCTTCGTTGTAGCAGCAGTAATATATTTTTGGAGGGGGTTGCATAAATACATATTCCTTTGTGTGTAATAACCAACTTTAAGTATTGAGTGATTTGAGTTGAGAAAGGTATGCCAGATGATGTTAGATAGGCAGAGATTACACTTTATGGTTGTGCAAACTTTAATTCTTATGACTCCATTTAGTTTTTATCTGAATATATTCAGATTTGAGCATATTTCAGGATATCCACACACTCCCATGGCATGTTGGGAGATGCTGAGGACTCTGCTGCTGTCTGCAGTACATTCATCTGAGCCGGAGGCATAATTCATGAGCATCCAAAAGCGAGTTACATCAATCAGTGGCCATACACATTTGTGTATTACTACAGCTCATAGAAACGTAAAAGGGCATAATCTGCATATAAAACATATAAATGGACTTGAATTTACATGAAATCATTGATTACCACCATATTAACTCGCAATTACTTGAGGTAGGCAGCAAATGTCTTTAGAAAATGCAGACTACTTAAAGAAAGGAAAAAATAATAAAAATATTAAAATTTAATATGAAGCAAAATATGAAAAATTACTGAGTTAATTAACTCATAAATGTTTATTTTACTGATATCATAGGCATATTATGATGGCTATAATGAGTAGTGTATAGCTGTCATCTGTAAGTGGGAAATCATAGCAGCAGCAGCAGTGTGTAATGATTAGTGATCATTATGAAAATCATCAGTTTGGTGTCCTGTAGAGATTGTGCATACATTTATGTGTTTTATTTGTAAAGTACTGAAGCAGAAAGGATGTGTTGCTGGCTGAACATATGTGCCCTTACTTGACGATTTCTGAGTGTCTCTAAAGAATGAGAAATGACAGTACTATGACTACATCAAAACATTCAGGGCCGGGAGAAGGATGACTCTGTTAAAATCAGGATTGCTGTACTGTTTTGAATGTATTTATGATACTGCAGATATTAGTGCAGTAAAACTTTACTTGCCTAGATGGGATTTTGCATGTGTATATAATTTATGGGATTTGTATTACCTAACTTTTGACTGGGGGTGGCAGGCACACATGGTCATTGTTGTGTTGCTTGACTCATAACATCAAAATTTGTTTGTGTATGACTGTGGTCTTCTTTTTTTATGTGCATTAATGATGCAAAGCTAGGGTTCAACACAGAGAAAGGACAAGTTAAGCCATGAGGAAAATTGCATCATGGCAGCCTTTCGGGCCATATGGAAAATGTATGTTTGGTAATGTGGAGCCTAAACATGCTGAGAGGACAAAAGCCTGGAATTAAGTTATCCTGGACATTAATGCCATGGGTGACATAAACCATACATTAACACATTGCGAGAACAGAACAAACAATATGGTAAGGAGTGCTACATGCAAAGTGAGGCAGAATGTAATTGCCCATACCAATACATGGTGGGGCTCCAACAATTATCTCATTAACACCAGATGTGGGATACCTCCTACTCATCTACGGGATGACTATGACACTGAAGGTGATGGCACTGGAATAATCAGATGCAGTGTGGACACTGGCTATTAGCAACGTCTGCAGCACAAGACTTGTCTGCTCAGTAATTTTGGTTTTAAGACAGTAACATATATTTACATAGAAAATTGAATGCTGGCAAGGAATGATTACCTTAGACATGCCAATTACTATTAATAGGTGAACCTTTTACATCAGCATAGAACGGCAATGAAGACAGTGTGCATGCTAAGTGTTCACCACACCTCCTTAAAAAGCATATAGTACAGTACTGTATGTTATTTCTTTATTAGTAATGTTTTCAAAAAAAATTTTACAGTGTCAGCAACAGAAACAAATAATTCTACTTTACAAATAAATTTGGCAGATATTACCTGCAAAATGGCTGTTGATGATGATGATGATGATAGTTTTATTTATGAGGCAGCCTGAGGAAAGTGGCACACAGTCCCCAGGTTTAATGACAGGATTTCTCACCACACCTTAGTGACTCTGCAGGAGGTGACAGTGCATCACAAAGAGAAGCGCATGCTAACATTACACTCACACTAGTACAGGTAAAAAAATTGCACTTCTACACCAGTGTTTCCAAACACACAAGAACACTTTCAGGATGATGGCAAACATTCAGAGGTAACAGTGTCCACAGTGGCACCTTTACATAGGGGAGTCAGGTGCAGGAATTTGTTACAGCTACCTCAGGAAACATAGAAATCAATGACTGACCAACAGAGCTCAGAGCACTGTCAAAGATAGTCACCTAGATATGGTCAGAGGTACGTGTGAGGACTTTCATCACAACTTGGAAATGACACAGAACATGGGGTAATGCTGTAATCACACTGATGCATAATATGGTGGCACACCAAGCATTGGTGGCTGCCTCCATTCATGCACTAGTTAGGACTTTACCAGACTCAAGCAGGAGTCCGTTCTTGGAAATGGAATTGGACATGGACACTGTCCAGACATGTGGGGGAAGATCACATGATACTGCAAGTGCTTCTCAAGAAAGTACTGCAACTATTCAGGAGGAACAAGCACAACATACTTCATGCAGCTCACATCAGCATTCATCTACACCTATCAGAACCTCTCATTTGATTTCCAGATCACGTTGCTGTAGCACTGTCATATCAATGTCTGAAGGATCACTTGCATCAAGTAGGTCACAACATCAGACCAACTCAACTTCCAGCTCCCATGACATCCCTCTTCAAAATCACTTTCACTATCACCTAGCCTATTTTAGGAAGTATGTATAACACATTTGGGGCTGGAGGTTAGTATAATGGTTAAGGTCTTTACCTCACAGACACATGGTACAGGGTTTGATTTCTCACCTTTGAAAGGCAAATTGGCAAGGCTTAAAATGGCCTGCAAGGGCAGTTAGCATAGTACTTACCCATGAACCTGTGAACCTATTGAGATTCAAGTGCTACATTTCTGTTACTTAGAATTTCACCTTCACAAAAACAGGTCAATGTTTAACTCCAGAGGGAATAAGTTATTTAAAAAAAGGAGTGTGCTTAGGAAACTTCACAACTTTGTGCATTTCATTTCTGTAATGTTACTGCTAAAAACCTTGAGTAACTATGGAAAGAAATCTGTATGACATATCATAAGGTTGCTGTCATTAACTCCAAAGCTCTACGCATTACCATTCCTACATCTGGCAGTTACATAAAACTCCAAAGTAGTAATTCACAAATTTTCATGGAAATATATTAGTGACCAAATTACAGATTAAAATAAGTTTCCTGCTGTCTAAACAAATACTGCTGCCACTTCACCCTCACCACTGCACAAATTATATTTTTTATCTCTTAACTAACAAATCATTGTGTGTGGCAAATAAATAAATAATCTAATGTGCGGTATCTCAATGCTCAAAATGAGAAAACATTGCGTAATATAAAAAAATATAGGTTTC
Organism: Protopterus annectens; assembly: GCF_019279795.1. Classification (NCBI taxonomy): domain Eukaryota; kingdom Metazoa; phylum Chordata; order Ceratodontiformes; family Protopteridae; genus Protopterus; species Protopterus annectens. The sequence goes on along the minus strand of NC_056748.1, from coordinate 586,320,849 downwards.
ATTCAAATGCAAGGTGTGAACTCATGTTAAATACTGAAGTAACAGTTTTTACTGGTTGTACCACCTGAGGACATTCAGTATATGCATACTTGGGTAAACCAACTCACTAAAATTATTGTGCATAACAGTTAAAAATGTGATTATTACTTATATGATACCTTATGATATCAGTGAACAGGAGTCAGTGAGCACTCAGGCATGAGTTTTGCAAGCAGTAATATGAGTAACTGTTCTGAAATAAAAAAATATATATTTAAAGATGAGAAGGAATGTCAGGTGAACAGTGACAGCAGACCATAGCCTACTTATATCAGTGCATTCAACAATTATACTGTGTTTCTTACAAGAAAGGGAACACTAACCTGAATGCTGTGGTCCATAGTTCTGAACTAGAAGCTTTTTTACTTGCACTGTTGTATACTGTGCATAAGCCTGTCACATGGGGTCCCTTATACTGGTCCTGCTGACTGGTCATCATTAGTTGTAGTAAGACAGGAAGCTGTAGTGAAAGCATGGGTCACTTCACCATCAAACTGGTGCACAATCATGATGTGCAAATGCAACATGCATTAACATCCTGCACGCAGTAGCAGGGTCATACTGAAGGGTACCCCAGGACTAATCCAGGCACCTGAAATGGCTCTTTGGTAAGCCGGCAACCCTCTCAAAGACAATACATGTGTGTGACAGTGATTTGTTATAGGTCTTTTCTGTAGCTCCACTTAGACTTCAGACTGGTGTTAGAAGCTATAGCTCCAATGGTTACCCAGAATCACCTGAATGACAAAAAAAGAGAGAAAGAGAAGGGGAGGAGGAGATAAAACAAAGAAAAGGTGGTTTAGTATTTAGCAATACATGTTACACAAATTACTACTTAAATACAGTAGAAAAAAGAAAAATGTATATTTCCACTTGACCATTAGACATCCTATCATACAAGAAGAGGTGGTAGAGTGATGTAGTGTGTCAGATATGGGAAACATGTGCACTGCCAGGATGCTGTGCAGAGACATTAATGATGCCCCTATGGGGTCATGCATACTCACAAAAACCCTTACAATGTACCTCTCCACTCTGAACTTGTCAAGCATCACGAGATTATCAAAGTTATCGTGAGTTATCCTATGTCTGTGTCTCCACCTTCCTGGCCATCGAATGCTCTCAGGTGCAAGTGGTTTTAGCTTGGCCAAGACATGCAAATCACACCTGTAAATAGCAAGAAAAGTAGCAAGTGACAGCATTTTCTTGGATTGTAAATTAAATAGGATTGCTGAGAGTCCTCTTTACATAACATATCTGAGAATGGCATGGCACAGACAAGTGGGAAAAATTGCACTATGAATCTCAAGTGGGCAAGACAATGCATCATTAGCAATATGCTGGGTTACATCATTCCTCATTTATGTTTCATTATGAGTTCATGCAATTATTTTCATTCGAGGTCATCATGCTTTAGGGTAAGTGGCCTCTATGAATCGGGGATTAATTGTGCTCATTCACAGACAGCATGAATAGCCATAATGCTTCTGGATAGTGACTATGAATACCACTCTATATGTTGTTCAAAGAGGAAGCTAAAGGACTGTATAGCACTGTAGTGGTGCTTGCAGGCATCGGGTAAAATGGCATTAAAAGTTTGACTTAAGCTACACAATTCAAATTCTTCACTTTCAAGTGGTGTTAACTGGTGTATGTGTGTGTGTTTGTGTGTGTGTGTGTGTGTGTGTGTGTGTGTGTGTGTGTGTGTGTGTGTGTGTGTGTGTGTGTGTGTGTGTGTGTGTGTGTGTGTTAATGTGTGTGAGTTTTACACCACCATGTAAAGAATCACAGTTTGACATTAATAAATGCTGGAGGTATAGGAAATAAATGTGTAGCAGTTTAAGTTAAAGGAAGATGCCATGTAGAAGTAAATATATCTATAATCATAGAACATGTCAGGTATGAAAATCAAGCCCCTGCAGAGCAAATAAAAAACTGCAACATCATTATATCCCTTTCATTTGCCAAATAATTCCTCAGGTTGATAAATAATATATCACAACTAACAATTTGTGTAACTTACACGGCTGAAGTTGGCTGCACTGTAGCACTTTGGCAGTAATTAATGCTTCTAGAACTCTCTAAGGTAAAGCAGGTCACAAACACAAAGATACCACAGATTACAACATGAACAACAGACTTAACTGCTCACTGAGCAAAGATAAGAGTACAAAATAATGCACCTGACTTAAATGTAAAAATAATAAGTACCTTTTATTATGTCGCCACTTGTGAGAAGGATCATATACTCAGCTGTAAAAGTTACAAAACATTTCTACAAAAGGTGTGAGATGCTTCATACCCATAGGTGCCGTATTTTTTAACGTGGGACCATCATATTCAAAATGTCAGAAAATCCAGTAGTGACATACGTCTCTTATTTTGTGTACAGTGTTCAATGAAAAAAAAAAGGAAACAATCCTGTTAAATCTCGCTAGGAAAATAACGTGCGTATTTCATCACAGCTTACTGAACAGACTGCAGAGGTTAACCTCAGCAATATATGGAATACAGAAAAATGCTGAGCTGATGTAAAGATCAACACTGAAATGAGCACTTGATAATGTCATGCAGCTTCTAACAGATATGGTACAGACAATGCTTATTGACTGCTCTAGGCATCAAGGAGTATGGCAGAGTATATGAAGCCCTGCTATCCAATATGAGTTGAAACTGCCCCTTGTGACAGCGAAACTTTACTTTCTTAGGAGATGGTAGTAGTCCTGCTAACAGCCTCATCCATGTCTCATCTGCACAGTCCTCCTGTAATGCTAATACACCCATAATGCAATGTAAATTTACTAGTCTTTTACCAAGTAGACACCTAATCCTTCCATGCCATGCCTCTACAGAGTTTTGTGTATTTGGCAGGCACAGCTGATTCAAAGGGAACACATTCCAAATATGCAGAGGTAATATCAGTGGAAAGTAAGTGGACACATTACACCTAGATGAAAATTTATTGGGTTTGAATAATCAAAGGCATGTAGTACCTCATCAAGAGGTAGAAATGCCAAAGCTTGCATTTTCTTTACAAACATTGGAAAGGAGGTGGAGGAACTGTACAATGCAGACAGTCCCAGTGTTTGTATTTTTCTGCAATATTTCTTCAAAAATGGAAAAACAGCCCTTATTTTCTGCCCCAGAGATGTTTCTAGATGCACTCTTTATTGCTGTTGGTATGAAATCACAGAGAGAGAAAAATGACATTGGGATTTAAATATAAGTTGTTCAACAGGTCAAATAACCTGTGCTAGAAATTATATCCTGTGTATGACTTAGCACTTGTAAGACTGAATTCTGGAGGCACACATCTGGTTAGTCCACAAGACATTACAAAAATATGTACACTATATAACTGCCTGCATACACTTCCCTTACATAGAAAAGCATCTTCCATTAAACAAATTCTACCTGTAAATAAATCTACTAAATTCCCTTCTTTACGGTAGTACGGCAGTAGCATTGTTACCTCACAGCAAGAGGTTCTCCTGTTCGATTCTCGGCGTGGCTTGGGAGTGCCTTCTGTGTGGAGTCTGCATGTCCTCCCCGCGGTTGGGAAGTGTTCAAAAGACATGCGTGCGTAAATGGGCATGCCTTCGTTGAAGGTTGGGCATCGAGCTGGCACCTCGGCATTTCATAAAAATCTACTGCCAATCATTAGCAGACCAAAGTTCTGCTGTAAGACAAACAAACAACTAAATACTAATACAGTGAGGCCAGTGCCGGCATTGTGATTGTGAAACTTCTCATATATATATATATATATATATATATATATATATATATATATATATATATATATATATATATATGTGTGTGTGTGTGTTTGTGTGAGTGTATATATATATATATATATATATATATATATATATAGACGAAAAATCCAACAGCAATAGGCAGCATAAAAACCACGATTTCCGACTTATCTGGCAAAACTCAGCTTCAAATAAATCCAAAGAACCACTTAGCAATAATCAGGTTTAATGTAAAATGACAGCAAAAACACAAAGACAACGTAAGCGCTTTCACGGGTCCTCCCGCTTCATCAGACGTATAATCACAACTACTTCAAATGCATGGATTTTTATACAACGTGCTTAAATTAATCAATTTAGTTAATTATACATTTGACTCATCAATTCCAGATTTAAAGCGCTACTACTTCCTGAAACCTAAAAACATTCCCATATCAAAAGCTTTGCTTAAAATCAATACAATTAAAAGTAAGCAACTGCCTTCAAGTTGAATTTATATCAATAACTCGTCTGTTTCGCCATACTTAAAAACAAACTTTCAGACCTTATGTAAACATAAAACATGAAATGCATCTTACGTTCTAGGTGATCGGAACTACGTACCTCCATGAACTAAATAATCCATGTTCCACTAATCAATGCGTACTCAGAATAGTCTCAGCGCATAGCACTGAGACAACCCATAGTATCAAATCACATTGTTCAACAAGAAAACAATGATGGCAAAAAGTAAAGACAGCAAATTATCTATGTTATTCCCATGCTGTCGCTCATCTTCAATGACTTCCGCTGCAAGCTATGGATACGTTGAAGCGTAATGACGTAAATTCATGCTACTGCAGTAGTGTACTCTCGCTGAAAATGCATGTATATTGTCTAATTCAGTATCTAGGGAGGGCATAAGCCTACTCTAACTAAACATCATCTTTCTCAATATTAAAAACATCATAATTATACAATTTATATAAATATTAGATATTTACACAAAACATTCCTATTATCATGCTACAATAACTCAAATGTTGTATGCCTAAATACATAAGCCTGAATTAACTATAAGTGAGCTATTAAATAGCCTGTTTCATTAGATGTAATACATGTATAGATCCAGTTATTCATTCATAAAAATTGATAAATCTAATCATATATACATGTATAACCGAACAGACCTACGATTACTCTAATTCATCCACATAATCAACTATGGACTCTATTAATTTGAATTATATAGTTGAATGTATATACATACAAAAATATATAAATAACTAATATAAATAACATAAATAGTATTTAATAATTAATGTTGGTATGAAATCCAATCAGTAAATATCTAAATATTGGTAAAAATCTAAATATTAATAAAAATAATAATAAACGTCATCTCAATGTCCTAGCCTTTAGAACAGGTTTCAGTGAAATGGAGTCATTTAGCCCCATGCCACGATGCGCTCCAAGCCTGAATATCCATTCCAGTTCAGCATACTCTGTATCATTTGTTATATTACCCAACCTCATGTTTACGTATTGTATATGTAAAATTTGAAACATAAAGGTATGCGATTCGCCACATTTCATAACATGTTTTGATAAAGCGTTATACTCTTCCCTCCTAGCTATACTATAATAGTGGTCACGAATCCTCTCTCGGAGTGTTCGATTAGTTTTTCCAATATAATAACAATAACAGACTTTGCAATAGGCCACATACACAAGATTTTTAGTATTACATGATCCATTCACCTTTAATTGCCATAGCCGTTTGGATTCAGGATGTCTATAAAATCTGGATTCATCTATTTATACACATTGCTTACATCCATTACATTTCCTAGTACCCATAAATTTCGGGGCTGCATAAGATTCTATGGCATTATTAGTCCCTTTACGATAACAAAGTTGCTGTTTTAATGTTTTATTATTTTTATGAATGAATCTCGGTCTATTACCTAATAATTCTCTCGTTTTGTCATCAACTAACAATATATCCCAATAGTTATCTATGGCTCCTTTGATGCGTTCAAAGTTTGTACCAAGCGGCAACACAAATGCTGGCTTGTTGTCCATCCCACCTTTACTCTTATTGTATGTAACTCCATCAGAAAAATATGGTTTGGCAAAGGTCGTCCTATTACTGATGACATTTGTACAAATATTCTCAACCTCACTGTGATAATACCCCCTGGCCACAAAATCTTTTTTTAATTTTTGCAACTCTACCTTTAAATTCTCATCATTATTGCAGAGTCTTGCCAATCTAAGGGCTTGACCTTTTACTATATTGTTGAACACCCTGGGGTTGTGCATACTGGTCCGATGCAAAAACGATGGACAGTAACAAGTTTTACGAAACACATTTGTGACTATCTTATCATCAGACTTACTAACTGTAACATCAAGGAAGTCAATCATGTTCCTGGAAAACTGCATGCTGAATTTCAGGAAAGTACTAGAGCAGTTCAAATCTGCGAGAAAGTCTTGGAGTGATAACTCAGTACCATCCCACAAGATGAATAAATCATCCACAAAGCGTCTATGAAACACTACTTGTGGTAGATTCATTAGATGTTCTTTTTCCCATGATGTCATGACAAGATTTGCGTAAGCGTTTGCGCAACTCGTGCCCATCGCTACGCCTCTCTTCTGTTTAAACAACTTATCCCTAAAGAGAAAAATATTATTCTCCAATACAGTTTCTAGTAGGAGGCAAAGAAAATCTGATTTTATCACTTCCATGTGACCATCTGTTATAAGTAAATCTCTCACCTTATTAATCCCTACATCATTGGGAATACTCGTAAAGAGTGACTCTACATCTAGTGTAACAAAAATTAAATCCTTTGCTGTATCTACACCTTCTATAAACATAAACAAATCTTTTAAAAATTGTTCAGTATCGCATAAAATATGATGATACTTTCCTAAAACTACTTTTAGTTGTTGATCCAAGTAAATGGAAATACCTTCAGTAGCCCAACCCGCACCGGCTACTATGGGTCTAAATTTCGGATTATTAGGATCTTTGTGTATTTTAGGTAAACCATTTATTTGTGGGATCACAGGGTATTCAACAGTAAAATAATCAAACAATTCTTTCGTCAATATGTTTAGGTTGTAACATTCTAATAAAACCCCTCTAACATTATTTATTATCTGATTAACATCTACCATGTTAATAAGTTCATACGCTTCTGTTTCTAGCATCTGATTCATAGTATTAAAATAGTAGGGGGCATCCATAATAACAATTGGACCCCCTTTATCTGATGGTTTAATTACTATGTTAACATTATTTTTGAGATTAAATAATGCTTGACTCTCTTGTTCACTAATGTTTGATGTAACTGATGCTAAATTGAAGTTAGTATCTTCATAAAAAGCATTTTCAACCGCCCTAACAAACACTTCTACATTGGGGGGTAGCTGGGGTTGGAATTCACTCTTCTTTTTCAAGTTATGAGCATCATGTGTTTCAGAGTTAAACATCAATTTTAATGTTACATTTCTGGCAAACATGCGTAATGCAATAATAGCATCACTTATGTCCACTTTGTTTGTAGGTATAAATCCAAGCCCCTTAGATAATAGATCACACTCTACTTCAGATAACTGATAGTTTGAAATGTTCCATATCAAGTTTTTTGAAACCACATCTTTTTGATGGTATGCATTTGTTGCTGTGGTGCTTCCTTCCTTTTTTGTCCTCGTTGATTGTCCGTATCCGACGATCTTCTCCTGCCCGTACGTATTGGAAACGGAAAAACCGAGGGATCATTCCCAAATGGATTGTTCACGACAGTTTTTCTTCTTACATCTGCAGCCACCTGTGGGGTTTGCTCATCGTTAACAACTTGTTGTGTTGCAATAAAATCAATGTCATGAGGAGATTGAGCAGTTGCCATTGTGGCTCCTTCTGCTATGGTTGAGCCTTGATGCATAGTAGTAGATTGCCCTCTGCTATTTATGTTACTTGAATCAGCCTCTGGATGTATATCTGGTCTAACTGGAATGTTGCAAGCTTGGCCTTGTTGTTGTTTGTGCATGTATTTTGTATTGCTATTGTCACCATAGTTATTGTCCCTGGGCCAGGTGAAAACATTATGTTTAGCGAAATCTTCCAAGTCTCGCGATATTTTCCTTTTCTTTTGATCTAATATTTTAGTCTCATATCTTTGTACTTTCTCAACTAGTTCATGTAAATATAATTCAGTTGGCCCATCTCCATAAACTTCAAATAAGTCAGTTTGCTTTCTAATGACATTATCTTTTAAGTCATTTTCAAGTGGTTGAAAAAAATCTATAAGTAATTGCATGTACGCTTTGCTTGTTTCAATATTAATTTTCTGCCATTTACTTAAAAGGTCAGCATATACAGTTCCGTAACTTGGCATATTCAGGACCCTGAGGCCTCTTGGTATTATATTTAGATTAAGGCTTGCTTCCAAATGGAAGCGTTGACATTGCAGACGTTTATATTTAAAAATGTCATTCTCAATACTCCGTTTAAGTAGCATAACATCTTGTTCACTGTTCTTATTAATTGCTTTAACGTTATTAAATTCACTTACATCAGTTTGTAGTAACGGATTCACTGAATCCTTTAATAGATTGTTCAAACTCATATTGCCATCCTTGTACTGTTCATTCGAACCCAACGCTGCCGCTGCTGCACCCTCCATTTTGAACAAATCTCTCAACACACAGATAGCCCAAATCAAGAAATAGACGAAAAATCCAACAGCAATAGGCAGCATAAAAACCACGATTCCGACTTATCTGGCAAAACTCAGCTTCAAATAAATCCAAAGAACCACTTAGCGATAATCAGGTTTAATGTAAAACGACAGTAAAAACACAAAGACAACGTAAGCGCTTTCACGGGTCCTCCCGCTTCATCAGACGTATAATCACAACTACTTCAAATGCATGGATTTTTATACAACGTGCTTAAATTAATCAATTTAGTTAATTATACATTTGACTCATCAATTCCAGATTTAAAGCGCTACTACTTCCTGAAACCTAAAAACATTCCCATATCAAAAGCTTTGCTTAAAATCAATACAATTAAAAGTAAGCAACTGCCTTCAAGTTGAATTTATATCAATAACTCGTCTGTTTCGCCATACTTAAAAACAAACTTTCAGACCTTATGTAAACATAAAACATGAAATGCATCTTACGTTCTAGGTGATCGGAACTACGTACCTCCATGAACTAAATAATCCATGTTCCACTAATCAATGCGTACTCAGAATAGTCTCAGCGCATAGCACTGAGACAACCCATAGTATCAAATCACATTGTTCAACAAGAAAACAATGATGGCAGAAAGTAAAAACAGCAAATTATCTATGTAGTTCCCATGCTGTCGCTCATCTTCAATGACTTCCGCTGCAAGCCATGGATACGTTAAAGCGTAGTGACGTAAATTCATGCTATTGCAATAGTGTGCTCTCGCTGAAAATGCATATGTATTATCTAATTCAATATCTAGGGAGGGCGTAAGCCTACTCTAACTAAACATCATCTTTCTCAATATTAAAACATCATAATTATACAATTTATATAAATATTAGATATTTACACAAAACATTCCTATTATCATGCTGCAATGACCCAGATATTATATGCCTAAATACATGAGCCTGAATTAACTATAAGTGAGCTGTTAAATAGCTTGTTTCATTAGATATAGTGCATGTATAGATCCAGTTACTCATTCATAAAGAATTGATAAATCTAGTCATATGTGCATGTATAGCCGAACAGACCTACGATTACTCTAAATCAACCACATAATCAACTATGGACTCTATTAATTTAAATTATATAGTTGAATATATATATATACATACAAAAATATATAACTAACTAACATAAATAACATAAATAGTATTAATAATTAATATTGGTATAAAATCCAATCAGTAAATATCTAAATATTGGTAAAAATCTAGATATTAATAAAAATAATAATAAACATCATCTCAATGTCCTAGCCTTTAGAACAGGTTTCAGTGAAATGGAGTCATTTAGCCCCATGCCACGATGCGCTCCAAGCCTGAATATCCATTCCAGTTCAGCATACTCTGTATCATTTGTTATATTACCCAACCTCATGTTTACGTATTGTATATGTAAAATTTGAAACATAAAGGTATGCGATTCGCCACATTTCATAACATGTTTTGATAAAGCGTTATACTCTTCCCTCCTAGCTATACTATAATAGTGGTCACGAATCCTCTCTCGGAGTGTTCGATTAGTTTTTCCAATATAATAACAATAACAGACTTTGCAATAGGCCACATACACAAGATTTTTAGTATTACATGATCCATTCACCTTTAATTGCCATAGCCGTTTGGATTCAGGATGTCTATAAAATCTGGATTCATCTATATATACACATTGCTTACATCCATTACATTTCCTAGTACCCATAAATTTCGGGGCTGCATAAGATTCTATGGCATTGTTAGTCCCTTTACGATAACAAAGTTGCTGTTTTAATGTTTTATTATTTTTATGAATGAATCTCGGTCTATTGCCTAATAATTCTCTCGTTTTGTCATCGACTAACAATATATCCCAACAGTTATCTATGGCTCCTTTAATGCGTTCAAAGTTAGTACCAAGCGGCAAAACAAATGCTGGCTTGTTGTCCATTTCACCTTTACTCATATTGTATGTAACTCCATCAGAAAAATATGGTCTAGCAAAGGTCTTCCTATTACTGATAACATTTGTACAAATGTTTTCAACCTCACTATGATGATACCCCCTAGCCACAAAGTCTTTTTTTAATTTTTGCAACTCTACCTTTAAATTATCATCATTATTGCAGAGTCTTGCCAATCTAAGGGCTTGGCCTTTTACTATATTATTGAACACCCTGGGGTTATGCATACTGGTCCGGTGCAAAAACGATGGACAATAGCAAGTTTTACGAAATACATTTGTTACTATTTTATCATCAGACTTGCTGACTGTAACATCAAGGAAGTCAATCATGTTCCTGGAAAACTGCATGCTGAATTTCAGGAAAGTACTCGAGCAGTTCAAATCTGCGAGAAAATCTTGGAGTGATAACTCAGTACCATCCCACAAGATGAATAAATCATCCACAAAGCGTCTATGAAACACTACTTGTGGTAGATTCATTAGGTGTTCTTTTTCCCATGATGTCATAACAAGATTTGCGTAAGCGTTTGCGCAACTCGTGCCCATCGCTACGCCTCTCTTCTGTTTAAACAACTTATCCCTAAAGAGAAAAATATTATTCTCCAATACAGTTTCTAGTAGGAGGCAAAGAAAATCTGATTTTATCACTTCCATATGACCATCTGTTATAAGTAAATCTCTCACCTTATTAATCCCTACATCATTGGGAATACTCGTAAAGAGTGACTCTACATCTAGTGTAACAAAAATTAAATCCTTTGCTGTATCTACACCTTCTATAAACATAAACAAATCTTTTAAAAATTGTTCAGTATCGCATAAAATATGATGATACTTTCCTAAAACTACTTTTAGTTGTTGATCCAAGTAAATGGAAATACCTTCAACTATATAATTCAAATTAATAGAGTCCATAGTTGATTATGTGGACGAATTAGAGTAATCGTAGGTCTGTTCGGTTATACATGTATATATGATTAGATTTATCAATTTTTATGAATGAATAACTGGATCTATACATGTATTACATCTAATGAAACAGGCTATTTAATAGCTCACTTATAGTTAATTCAGGCTTATGTATTTAGGCATACAACATTTGAGTTATTGTAGCATGATAATAGGAATGTTTTGTGTAAATATCTAATATTTATATAAATTGTATAATTATGATGTTTTTAATATTGAGAAAGATGATGTTTAGTTAGAGTAGGCTTATGCCCTCCCTAGATACTGAATTAGACAATATACATGCATTTTCAGCGAGAGTACACTACTGCAGTAGCATGAATTTACGTCATTACGCTTCAACGTATCCATAGCTTGCAGCGGAAGTCATTGAAGATGAGCGACAGCATGGGAATAACATAGATAATTTGCTGTTTTTACTTTCTGCCATCATTGTTTTCTTGTTGAACAATGTGATTTGATACTATGGGTTGTCTCAGTGCTATGCGCTGAGACTATTCTGAGTACGCATTGATTAGTGGAACATGGATTATTTAGTTCATGGAGGTACGTAGTTCCGATCACCTAGAACGTAAGATGCATTTCATGTTTTATGTTTACATAAGGTCTGAAAGTTTGTTTTAAGTATGGCGAAACAGACGAGTTATTGATATAAATTCAACTTGAAGGCAGTTGCTTACTTTTAATTGTATTGATTTTAAGCAAAGCTTTTGATATGGGAATGTTTTTAGGTTTCAGGAAGTAGTAGCGCTTTAAATCTGGAATTGATGAGTCAAATGTATAATTAACTAAATTGATTAATTTAAGCACGTTGTATAAAAATCCATGCATTTGAAGTAGTTGTGATTATACGTCTGATGAAGCGGGAGGACCCGTGAAAGCGCTTACGTTGTCTTTGTGTTTTTGCTGTCGTTTTACATTAAACCTGATTATTGCTAAGTGGTTCTTTGGATTTATTTGAAGCTGAGTTTTGCCAGATAAGTTGGAATCGTGGTTTTTATGCTGCCTATTGCTGTTGGATTTTTCGTCTATTTCTTGACTTGGGCTATCTGTGTGTTGAGATATATATATATATATATATATATATATATATATATATATATATATATGGATCTAGGACTATTGAATGAAAGTTCAATCGTCCAAATCCACAATCACTGAACACACTTTAATGAAAGCGCTTTCACCGAAAAAGCACTTTCGTTAAAGTGTGGTAAAAAAAAAATTACATTTAAATTTTTGCAGGGGGAAGCCCCCCACACCCCTCCTACTTTAATATTCTCACTCCAAGGTCGCACTACAGTGGAGAAAAGGGAGTTTTCCCTTATCCCCACTGTAGTGCAATCTCCACAACAGGCATACTTACGCGAAAGTACTTCTTCGGTGAAAAGCACTTTCGCGCAAGTATGCCCGGCCAAATCTAATGTTGCCGTTTGGGGATCCGTATGGATCCCATATGTATGTATACATATATATATTATATATATATATATATATATATATATATATATATATATATATATAATATATATAGGTTTACTATCATAATTACGAAAATAAAAAAGTGTACTTATTAGCGAAGTGTTTCGCCGAAAGTACACAATTCCGAACATTCCCAATGTCGGAAAACAGCTGTTAATGTTGAAAATGTCGTGACACTACAGAAATCCCACCCTTCCCTTAACTCCCTAACTAGCTAGCCTAAAATCACGTTTATGCAGGGGGGCAAGCCCACCTGCACCCCCCACACCCCCCTAACTTAATATTCCAACTCCGAGATCGCACTACAGTGAGGAAAGGGATGTATTTCCCTAACCGCACTGTACCGCGATCCCTTTACATGAGCAAACGTTATAATTGCGAATGCACAGTCCATTCACAATTATACCATTCGCTCACGTAACCTGCCAAAATATGAAGTATTCGAACATCTGTAGTTTGAATACTTCATAGCCGAGCAATTGCACAGCAAAATTGTAATGGTAAACCATCATTTGTTCGAACTTTCAAATGTTCAAAACTCATATGGCCGACACCATATGAGCGAACGTTTGAAAGGCTGACAAATTATAGCGGAGATCCCGCTACAGTGCGGGACTGGGAGATTCCCCTTTCCTGCGCTGTAGTGTGATCTCGGAGTGAAAATATTTAAGTAGTAGGGACTTCCCCCCTGCATAACACAGTTTTACTCTGTTTACAGGAGGTAAACATTGCTATTTTAGGATGTCGGTCTTTCAGAATGTCGATCATATTGTGTCTGCCATATGAAAGTCAGCATTCTGAAGTAGACCTATATATATATATATATATATATATATATATAATATATATATATATATATATATATATATATATATATATATACACACATATATCTACTTCAGTAGATTGAACTTTTAAATGTTCGAAGCACATATGACCAAGACCATAACATTGAACATTTAAAAGTTCGAACATTTAAAAAAAATAAATAAATAAATAATAAACATTTGTAGCAAGGGGGCAAGCCCTGCTGTACCCCCACACCCCCCACTACTTAAATATACCAACTTTGAGATCGCACTACATTGTGGAAAAGGGAAATCTTCCCACTCCACACTGTACGGGGATCTCCATTCAGACAGTTCGAACTTTTAAAAGTTTGATCATGTGGTCTCGACCATGTGTGCTTCAAATGTTTAAAAGTTTGCTCAACTGAAAAGGACTAATATATATATATATATATATATATATATATATATATATATATATATATATATATTCGGTAGATCGAACTTTTACAAGTTCCAACCTCATATGGCCAAGACCATATATTCAAACTTGTAAAAGTTCAATCGGACTGACTGGAGATCTCCGTACAGTGTGGAACAGGAAGAGTTCCCTTTTCTGCAATGTAGTGCTATCTCGGAGTTGGTATATTTAAGTACCAACACAAACAAAGAAAATCTCACTGAAGGTAATACCGCTCAACAAAATAAGTCCAAAGAAAAATAGCAGCAACCACCACTAAGAAAATGACATTTTAATCAGGCAAAGCAATAAAAACAAAACATAAAATGAGAGTAAAACTCTCACAAAAAGCTGTGATGAGTGCTTTCAGGCCCGAAACGTACATCATGATTGCTATCCCATCTGAGGTTAGCTACAGTTTTACGTAACTTAGACTTACTAGCAGTGTGAGCTGGCACTGTTTACCATGACAAGGTCGATGGTCAGAGTATTCAACAAATTTGTCCTTCAATATTGTGACATTTCCATGTGATGAACAACACATATGCACATTTGATGATGTACACATTCGACAAATTCATATAGATCTGTGTTTGTTGAATTCATAGTGTGATATCAAATTGCCATGATGATAACTGTGGCTGGTATTAGACTAATCATGCCAGTAAACTTAAAGGAGTTTACCCATAATGTACAGGCAGTATTGAAGCTATAATTTGTTGTTGAGATGACTGGGAATCTGACAAGACACACTTGGTGCTGATTACTTTCGTCTGCTGGAAAATAAATTAATTAAACTAACATGCACCAGTAATTCTTTCCAAACTCTCCTTTGCCTAAAATATAGCACAAAACATGATATGATGCTAGAATACGATTAAATTAAAACAAAAGCAGCACCGAAACCACAAAGAACCCAGCAAACATTCAGACTAGTGAGAGTGTGCCACAAAAACTCTCGCCATCAGTTTTATCCACTTTTGGCATGGTATTAACTCAGATGAGTAGGGAAACTGAAAAGCAAGGTAAAAGTGAATGCAGCGTTAAGTATTACAAAATTCAGTCCACCAATGTCATGGTCAGTATGGAAGCAAAAGCTTGCACATTATATAATAGCAGCAGCAGCAGCATTGGTAAGGAAGCCCAAGAGGATCAGATAATCTCCCTTCTTTATACTATCAGCTGAGGTGTTGAAACTATTTTTGATTCTTTCACATTTGCTAAGGGTCAAAGCATACTTCTCAATGTCTTAGTGCAAGATATCTGGACAAAGCCTAAAATAATGGGGGGACAAAGGCTCAAAAATAGGGACATATTGCTCTTATAAACTTAGGAAGTTACTAGAATAACAGGGATTGTGTTAGCATCCATCTTCCGAATGATATGAAGTCTCAAACTCAAATGTACATCATTATTTAGTGACTTCAACCCTCAGTGATTTACCAGAAAACCACAAATGTTATGAGGAACAGTCCAAATATATAAGGCAAAAATCTGGACATTCTGCGAAAATCTGCGCAGTTGAAAGGTATTGGTCAAAGTTTAATATTTTTAGCAGTGATAGCAAAACGTTTTGTGCTTAAAAAAAAAATACTTCAAAGAGTATGATTTTATAATGCATTTGAAAGAAGTATGAGTCTGTAAAAATGTTTGTGAGACATTTGTATGAACTGATCAAATACAGTTAGTATGATGTCAATAAGGATTAGCAAATTAGAGACAGGACTGCCACAGATATTTCAGATCAACAAATTTAAAGAAAGTTGCATCTTGGCCCAGTGGAGTTTGTGATGCAGATTTGTTTGTCCCTAATTGGTAAATGATTCATTTATGTACAAAAAAAGGAAAATGTGCCAGTAATTATGACCAGTCAGGGAGCTAGGGAATCTGAAGATCCAGATTTTCTGTCTGCCCCATGACTGATCAGGTGGGTTTAATTCTTGTCCTGTCAAGTCCTTTTATTGTTCGTGTTTACTAAAAAAAGAAAAAAAAAAACAAAGTTTAAAGAATTTCAAGTTATCCAGCATATTTTCAGAGAATGTAATTATTATGGTACTGTTTGGTTACACCATTTTGTGTGTCTCTTCTTTGGAAACTTTATTTATGAAAACTCAGTTTAAAATCAGCTATAGGCAATGTGTTTTGTTCTCCTCCTTTTTATGTTGGTGCTCTAGGAGAGAGGTTGTTAATTGGTTAGTGGTCCTAAGTATGGCTTGTGTCTGTCTCTAACTATACTTTGTTGGTGGTGTTAGTATTCAGGCTTTGTGGAGTTTGCAATGCCTAGAGGGGGTTGTGCTGGTGGTGCTTTGGAGTCTGTGGTCAATAAAGCATTTCTTCCCAGCAGGTTGTTTTATGCATATTTCTTAGCTGTGTCTATTTTTGCTGATTGCTTCTGATTTTGCATCAAAAGATTTGAACTGTTCCCTGAAAATCTTGATTTTTCTCACAAGTTACTGTTGATTATAGTCAGATATTAATGCCAGGAAATAGTTTCATATTACTAATTGTCCAAAAAATGCCTGTTGATATAACAACCATTGATCTATTTTCCTTAAGTAAACAAGATACTTAATTTTGTCCCTGATTTTGAGTCTTTACCCACATAATTTTTAATTTCACACAGAATTCTTGAGCAGAGAACTTGAGAGGTATGGTTTCCATGGAGTGGTGTGAGGCCCGGTGTCAGTAGGTGTGGATCGGGAATGATCTCAAACAGTGTTATTCTATCCTACTGGAGGCTTGGGGTTAGTGAGTCCATGCTAGTTTGTTTATTTAACCAGAGATCCTTCACTGACTTTAATTTGTCTTAGTTGTGGCTTCTCCGGGGTAATTGTGAACAGAGTGGTGTGGCTTTCCATGGCATGATGTGTAAAATGAGGGAAAATAGAGCAGAAAATGTACAAATATAAATCATTTGTGGTAAATGTGTGACAAGTGCTACAGAATCAAGGTTGTTCTGGCATAAGCAGTACTTTGGGCTGGTTGGGTACTCCCTGTATATTGCTACTTTTGGTTTACAATTTGGATGTGTAGAGTCCATATGGTGGACGGGGATTTGAGCTCACTACTGTCAGATATATTTCTGTGTAAAATTTTCTTCACCTCACTGTGTGGTGATTTTCACTGCCAACCTTCATGCCTTTGGGAGTTGGTTGACTTCAGCACAGGCAGCTCAGTATGTTAAAAGAAAACAGGATTACTTCAGCTATTTTGTCCTGCAGCCATATCTAGTATGAATGATGCCACACAGAAATTTACCATTTAAGAATAGTTTATAGTTATTCACTTCATTAAATTTACTTTAACATTCCTGTGGCTTAACCATGTAAGTAAATTATCTGGTTAGTAGTTTTTTATTGGGCATTAACAGTGTAGTTTTCTTGTCTTGGATTCAAAGGTCCTGAGTCTGATTCTCAGGTATGGAATTTGTTGTTGTTCTGCATTGTATGTGGGCTTATATGTAGATTAGTAGTTCACTGGTGTTTGTAAAGAGGTTAGTAAGAATTGATACACATCAGGTTATCTATTTCATTTATTCCAATAATAATATACAATATAAATTGTATATAATAATGTAAGGCATATCATAGGCTGTTAGCCAACATTTTCAGTTAAAGATTTACATACTAGTTAAAATGGGTCATTTCTGTACTTTTTTGTTCACTTCTTTAGCTTACTTACTCTTCTGTTTCAGGATCTATGTGTGTTTTGATGCAAACATGTAAGGTAGGTATGTTGTGTTAAGAAGGTATGGGGAGGAGTATTAGGATGGTACAGTTTTAGACAGAGTTCACCTATTGCACAATAATTTGACTTCTAACTTTCTTTTGTTCTTTTAAAATCTTGTGGTGCTTTTGGATGGCATTCAGCATAGGTAGAGGCAGATTATATACCCAGGCTGAGGCATTTTTTGAAGACTTTTCAACTGAGAGACCTGAGCAGTATGAAGTCTGTCTTCTGAGTCACTCCAAGAGGGACAGGAAATCTGCTGTTACATTCTTTAGCTCAGGAGAAAGACCCAGCACTTAAGAAGGTGAGACTCAAATCCTGTATAAACATAACAAGACATGCCCACTGTAGCTTTGTCAGGGAATGAGTCATAGTTGAATCAGATGGCCTGGGCTCAGGACTTAGCATCAGCTTTAGCAGTACTAGGTAAGAGGCAAATGAATAAGCTTAAAGCTAAAACTTGTGACAAGTGAGTTATAGGTTTTGTGAATTATATGTCGGTAGTCCCTGAAAAGAAAGTATAACAAGAGTCATCATTATTAACATATCTTTTAAAATTTCAGGAATTCACTGGATTACAAAAGGTTATGCCTGACTCAGCCAAAATCAAAAATTTTGAAAACTGCAGTCAGTCAATGAGTCTTTTTGGTAGGATGAATACATAGTGACACTTGGGAGGGGTGATAATTGATAGATCTAGGGCAACTTCATTCAATGGCATCGATTTGACCTAATCCAAACTCTAGGCCCTTTGGGCTTTCAGTAAAGGTAAATGTGCATAACTATCAGTTTTTCCCACCCATGTTTGTTCACATTGTAATGGTGGTGGTGGTCATCCAAGTGTTGCTTTAGAAAAGGCCTCAATGCACATACGACTGAAGCAGTTGGTCACCTCAACAAATCAGCAGGGAATAGGAAACATCTCCTTTCAAGCTTTCAAGAGTCATATGCCTTTTGTGGCCACCATTAGCTATATAAATTGGTCAAAGTGATCATTCATCCATTAAGCCTGATATTTTGGCTTTTGTGTTGAAAGATTATCCTGAATAGCAGGCTACTCAGAAGCTACTACAGGGTTTTACCAAGAGGTTTTCTATTAGATTGGATACATCCACAGAAACTATAAATTGTAAGAATCTACCATTAATTTGGGGCAAGGTAGGCATTGTGAAGGTGTAACTGGATAGAATGTACATGAGATGAGAATAGCCAGTCCATCTCCATTTCCCCCTTTTAATTATTTAGAATTTCTCCATTGGGATTTGTTCCAAAAAATGAAGGAGGTTGAATTCTGCTTAATACATCCTTTGTCATTTCCTGATGAGTCTTCAAAGAATAACTGCACGAATACGTGAGGTTAAGGTACAGTTTTCTTCCTAAGACAATGCTGCATTGGGTCATTAGGTCATTTGTTGGGCAGCCAAAAAGGCAGTGTTTTGACAAGGAGGCTGTCAGGATTTGATCCCATAACTGAGACATGATATGGAAAGATATTGGAGGTATGATATGAGACCCAGATATTAACATTTTAACAACTTGTAAGCAAGGCAGGACAGCCACATGTTTTAATAACTCACTTGGGATGCTAATAATACCGGTAAGCTTCTGAAAGGAAGGCTTTTCTCTAGGATTTGTAGAGGTTTACTAGCAATCCAAGAATTGTACCATAGCATATTGAATGCTTAGTCAGTCAATACACTTAGATTATCATGGGATGGGTGTGGCAAAGCAGTAGCCGTGAAACAGCATACAAATGCATAAACCACATGGTTACTAGGACCATTCCCAATTTTTTTTTTTGTTATAAAACTCTGGGATTTTGCAAATATCCCATGTTGGTATATAGAGGATGGCATTCATCTCTGTGATATTGACTGTCATCTGTTCATTTTGGCCAATTTTCTTCAAAATTTGCTAACCACAGGTTGTATGTACATTTTTTATAATTCAATCTCATGGTTAAAGGGGAATTATATCCCAAGAATATGTATGAGCACAGGGTGCGGATTCACTGTGAGGCCATCATGCGCTTGTTTGGAGGCTGTTTTGTTTGAGACACACTTGTTTTATAGAGATATTACAAGGCCAGGAAAGGGTGAAGGGAAAAAGCTGATTGGGTCATCAGCCTAGTAGGCAGTCATTGCACAACTCCCCCCCCCCCTTCATTCCAGCATTATTTTCCTAGTCTAGTGTACTAGTGTAAGATTCAAGAACATGGAAGTGAGCTCTCAAAAGTGCTGGTCAGGCTTTACCAAGGGGACAGTGAGGGTATGTCACTCGACAGGGATATGGCAAGGTGTCCAGTGTGGTCTGTCCATCACGTTGCCTTGTTCGAGGACTGTTCAGATTGCTGGAACCTCTGAATGGCTATCTTATACTTCTTTGTGTGTTGTTTTATCAAATGTTGATTTTAATGCTGAAGATTTCATTCATGAAGAAACTACGGTATTTTGTTTAATAATAAACTAGTCACAATGGCTTTGAAATGTCTTTGTGTTTGTTATGGGAGTTGAAGCCGGATCGGGGGAAAATTTAACATAGAAATTGGTCATCAGGATGAACAATATAAGAAGCATGGTAGATATCAGAGTCATAAAAGATGTGAGTGAATTTAAGCAGAATCATGCATTGTCCAGAACAGAAATCATGGGGGAGGCCAGTGCAAATGTTCATGTGAAAAGAAAAATGAATGCAAGCATGAAAAGTGTATTTGATGTGACTTTTTGCAAAGTAATGAGGGAAAGCAAGAAATGTGTGTCAAATGCAACCACGTGTATAATGGGTCAGAGTAATGTTTTGACATGAAACAGAAGGTGCTGAGATGTGGAAAGGATGTGAAGATTAATTTTGGATCTGTGTGATTTCGGGTTGTTATGTTAACAATTTGATGAATAGACCTAATGCATACAAATTGTGCCTAACTACCAGAACTGAGGAACTAATTGCTGATGTCTTTGATGTTGTACTCCTTAAATGTGAGCCAATAATTATTTTTTGAAACCAGGTAAAGTTCCTTATGCCATCACAGTGCCATGAAGAGTGCTGTACCTCATCATCTCTAAGGCAGAGGCTGAGCTAATTTGAATGCAGTCAATGGGGGGGGTCATTGAAAATGTTAAAAACCTACAAACAGGTGTGATGCAGTGGTGCCAAAAATAAAAAAAGAGAGACTGTGTGTTGAGCTGAAACATATAAATGATGCAATCAAGTCTGAAAGGTTTATCCTTACTCTCTTGTTAGAGATACCACCCAGACTAACTGGGACAAGGATGGTCTGTCTACCAGATGTGTCAAATGGGTTTTGTCAAATGCCCCTTGACCTAAGCAGTAGAATGTTAACAATGTTCATTACTCCAGTGGGAAGATTCTGCATTCAATGGCTACCTTTTGGACTTCTTTCAGCATTCAAAAGTTTTCCACATGTAATAAGTACCATCTTCAAAAAACACTAGGTCACAGTTGTCATAACAATTGGCATTTTCGTGTTTGGGCCTGACAAACAGTCATGTGGTATGAAGCTGAAGGCTATACTTCACACAATTGAAGATTTAGGGCCTGGGCTCAGTAAGAAAAAGTTCTGCTTTGGCAAGATTCAAATTCAGTATTTTAGACACTGCAGTAGAGAAGATGGTATAAAACCAAGTCCAAGTAGTATAGAAGCTCTGATGGCGTTACCAAGTTCAGGTAGTATTATAGAAATCTGACACAGCATGGTAAACTATCTGGACATATTTGTGCAAGAACTGGTAATGGTGTCTGTTCTTTTAGCAGAACGGTTAAAGAAAGGTACAGTGTGGACATGGGATGAACCGGCTTTCCAAAGGGTCAAGTCTGTCTTAATATAAACACCTTTACTTTCCTATTGCAGTATCAGTAAATCAACATTGATGAGTGCAGATGCCAGCATTTATTGTGTTTGAGTAGATTTATTACAAATGACCAATGGCAAAATCAAGCTTGTAGCTCAATGTTCCAGAACATTAACAGAGGCTAGAAGAGATACATTCAAAATGAAAAGGATGTCTGGCAGCATATGTACATCTGAATGCTTCTTACATTACCTATTGGGCCTTAATTGTTTCTAGTTGAAAAGACTGTAAGGAGATCACAAACCTTTGATACCACAAAAGTAGTCCATGCTTAAATAATTGTGACAGATACCCCATCCAGAAATCCAGTGACTGAGACAGTTCAGTCAAATATTTAAGATTATGTAAACACGTGCAGTGGATATAAAAAGTTTACACACCCTGTTAAAATACCAGGTTTTTGTGATATAAAAAAACTTAGACCACAATAAATCATTTCAAAACTTTTCCCACCTTTAATGTGACCCATAACCTGTACAATTCAGTTGAAAAACAAACAAATCTGTTAGGGGAAAAATATAAAAAAATAAAAAACGTACAATAAGCTGGTTGCATAAGTGTGCACACCCTTAAACTAATACTTTGTTGAAGCACCATTTGATTTAATTACAGCATTCAGTCTTCTTGGGTAGGAGTCTATCAGCATGGCACATCTTGACTTGGCAATATTTGCCCACTCTTCCTTGCAAAAGCGCTCCAAATCTTTCAGATTGCGAGGGCATTTCTTGTGCACAACTCTCTTCAGGTCACCCCACAGATTTTCTATTAGATTTAGGTCTTGGCTCTGACTGGGCCATTTCAAAACTTTAATTTTCTTCTGGTGAAGCCATTCTTTTGTTGATTTGGATGTATGATTGTGTTCATTGTCATGTTGAAAGGTGAAATTCCTCTTCATCTACAGCTTTCTAGCAGACGCCTGAAGGTTTTGGGCCAAAAGTGACTGGTATTTGGAACTGTTCATAATTCCTTCCACCCTGACTAAAGCCATAGTTCCAGCTGAAGAAAAGCAACCCCAAACCATGATACTGCCACCACCACCATGCTTTACCTTGGTGATGGTGTTCCTTTGGTGATGCAAAGTGTTATTTTTGCGCCAAACTTACCTTTTAGAATTGTGGTCAAAACGTTCAGCTTTGGTCTCATCAGATCATAAAACATTTTCCCACATGCTTTTGGGAAACAATGTATTGTTTCACAAATTTTAGCTAGGCCTGGATGTTTTTCTGTGTAATAAAAGTCTTCCATCTTGCAACCCTACCCCATAGCCCAGACATATGCAGAATAGGGGAGATTGTTGTCACTTGCAGTACACAACCATTACCTGCCAGAAATTCCTGCAGCTCTTTCAGTGTTGCTTTAGGTATCTTGGCAACCTCCCTAACCAGTTTTCATTTTGTCTTTTCATCAATTTTGGAGGGACATCCAGTTCTTTGCAACATCACTGGTGACCCATATTTTCTCCACTTTTTGATGACTGACTTCACTGTGTTTCATGGTATATCCAATGCTGTGGAAATGCTTTTGTACCCTTCTCCTGACTGATACCTTTCAACAATGAGATCCCTTTGATGCTTTGTAAGCTCTCTGTAAACCATGGCTTTTGTTGTAGCAGGCAACTGAGTAAATGTCAGGCAAATCCTACTAGGGCAGCTGAACTTTATTTGGGGTTAATCAGAGTCTCTTTAATTGATGGCAGGTGTGTACCCAAAAAGACTGAATGCTGCAATTAAATCAAAAGGTGTTTCAACAAAGTATTAAGTTTAATGGTACACTTATGCAACCAGCTTATTTTATGTTTTTCCCCTAACAGATTTGTTTGTTTTTCAGTTGAATTGTACAGGTTACAGGTCACATTAAATGTGGGAAAAGTTTTGAAAGGATTTATTGTGGCCTCATTTTTTTATATCACAAAAACCTGGCATTTTAACAGGGGTTTGTAAACTTTTTATATCCACTGTATGTACAATCACATGATTCATAAGAATCATAAGATATACAAGCCATTAGAACAGAAGCTGTGTGTGCCTTGTCAATAACCACCCCCAGGGTATACCATCCATTTTAAGGAGGGTGAGGCCTGTAAGTCACAGAGTGTATTTCAATGTACATGTCCAGTTGACTAAGTTATGTTGAAGACAGACAGGGAATCACACTCCGCTGCAAGGGAAGGTGGACTGGGTGATGATTGTATCTCTCCATTTTGTTTTATTTTTGCCTAATGTTCATTATGATCTCTTATTCTAATGTTGGCTGGACTGTCTGACACATCGAAAAAAATGAGGTCTAGGATTATGAAATTTTTGAGGGCATGAAAAATAATGCATAGGTCTCCCCTCAAAAATCTTTATGAATTGAATACAGGGAGAATGACTCCAGGCTTTCCAGATAGCTAAGAACTGTGTGCAATTTGATCATTCACTTCCAGTATTATTACTCTGAATGACAGAAGTAGGTCCTAATGTAGGTACTGATGATGATGATGCTGCCTCCCATTGCCAAGGTATTGGCTCATCTAATTTTATCTGGTTATAATCCCTGGTTTTGGGACCACTGAATGTAACATGTCTGTTGTCCAAGATTGCTACAGCTCTGCCTGCCTTTTAATAAAAATAGCAAATCAATTATTCTTAATTTGTCAAAGTACCTTACCCATGAACATTGATGTGCCCACAGGATGTTAACTCATGCACCACTCTTATATAACTAGCTTGACACATTCTAAATCCATTTTGCATCAAGTCATTGTTATATTTAATAAAAGCACAAAGGCATCAGGTGGACTAAATGGCCACAGCCATGAGTTTATTGCCAATTACTGCTAATGACCCTTACTGATTGAAGCCAATTATATCAAGATGTGTGCAAGGCAGGAATTTCAGGGAGACCATTTCTTTACTTCATAGCAGTGCCCTAAACACTCCAGAGCAACAGACAGCACTGTCGATTAATCTTACCCACAGCATAACAATTTTCTCAATTCCTCTGGGCCACCTTACAGTCTGCCAAGGAGCCATTGCCAGGCTGATAAGTCCCTTGGCAACAATCCCTTGGAGCTGTCTGGCCTGTGGAAGGTCCAACTAAAGAGAGTCCTGAGACCTCCCCTTACTTAACTTGGCTTCCCTTAACTTTTCTGCCTTCTGGTTACATGACTGCACCAACCTAGCCTAACCTGTCTATCTCAGAGGAGAAGGTGAAAACATAAAAACCCAGTAGGAAAAAAACAGGAAATTCCTTCTTGACCCCTAATGCGATCACCTTTGAAGGTCACCGGATCCTCTAAGTGCCTTTCAGCTGACCCTAAACTTGACTGCCAACTGCCCCCTGCTTTTACAAGAGGGTGAGTTGGGTGGATAAAGCAGCCAAGGTAGAAATAAAAAAGACTAATTTGCTTTGTTCTCAGCCTTTTCAATACTACCTAAAAACAGGTAATCCCACCCTAACTCTCCTGACCTCTCCTGTCCACACCTGTTCTACTCCCAACCCAAAACCTGAGTCTGAGCTCACCCAAATGTCCTCTGCAAACATGTTCTCATGTGTCAAAGGTAAAACTCTCCATTGATCTTTCTTCTTCTTCTGTTGAACAATCTCTGACCACCTAAATGCCCACCAAAAAGGTAGCAGAAAGGCAGCCCTAAATCATGCTACTTCATATGAAGAAAAGCAAACTGCTAAAATGGCAAAAGATAGTTTACATGCAGCTGCTGGTCTTATGTGGTACCTCATGTCTTGCATCTTGAGCATTTGCCTCCCCCAGCCTTGAAATATAGACCGGACTTGAAACAAATTAGTTAAGTCCCTTAACCCTAAAGCCTGCTTCTTGCCATCTCCAAACTCCAGCCTCTTTCCTTCATTACAAAAATGTAAGCCCTAATTTTGTGAGGTGGAATTGGCCATGCTGGTTCCCAGCCTCTGAATAATCTAGTCTGCAAAAAAATTACTATATGCCTTTATTATACCTTGCCTTTGTCCTTCCACTGAGAGCATCACACATTAGCTACCATTCTCGTCTGCCCATAAAGCCCTTAGGTGATCTGGCACTCGATCCAGAGTAGGTTTGCATTTGTTGCCATCAACCTGAACCGGGGCCACTGAAAATGAGAAAGAGATTCTGCTAATGAGTTATCAGTGCCTGGTATATGTTGTCCCTTATCTGTGACATTTAGTGTTAAAACTGAAGCCAAACCACCCTATACTTCATCTGCTCCCCCATATTTCCAAAGCCACTACCACCAGAAAAAATTCCCTCTCTGTGATTGAAAGGCTTAACTTGCCACATTGAACCACAGTCCATGCTGATAGAATTATATAAAGTAAAAACTTGTTTCCTTCATAGCAATATGTATTTGATAGGGAAAAAAAAAAAAAAATATATATATATATATATATATATATATATATATATAATTTGGTAGAACTGTTTTCCTTCACAGTAACAGAGGTTAGGTAATCATAGCAACAGTGTGATATTTTTAGAACACCGCATCTGCAAGTACAGAAAAGAAATATGCAGTAAACAAGCGTGATTAACTTAATAGAATGTACTTGTGTGGAACAAAATATATTATACTTCTGAATGTTTTAGTAGCAAATGCCATTAACAATAGAGGCTTGTTGAAATATCATAAACAGTTGAATGTATACAGATATTCAAGAGAATGAACTTGCTAAAGGAAAATGGCTAACACAGCAGAAAAAAGTTACAAGCTATCCTTTCAATGAAAGAACATTTCAACTGTTTTTCTCTGTATGAGATAAGAATACAGACAAAGAATGCTTCAGTACAGGAAAAGATTTTTTCCATCGAGGACAAAGTTTTAAAACTAGATATAAGAGGCTGTAAAAGACTATCTGGTATACATTTTTTAATACGAGTCAGCTGAGGAAGTGCAGTGTATCCGACAGTTATCTATGTTATAAAGAAAATGCCCTAATTTCAAAGTAGTGCTTTGTCAGCCTGTTTCAATAAATTTCTTAAATATACAGTTGTACGGTTAGTCTGTGTACCTGTTAATAATTCAACCGTGGCATGCCAGACTTAATTTAGACCTTTTAAATATTTGTAAAAGTACCATGACAAGCACTGGTTAATATTTTGTTGGCACCAACCTCCATACTGTCACTATTGAACAGCTCAGCAGTATTAGGAACTTCCAAGTGTGTGAAACCAAGATTTCATCTTTGCATCTGCTCTGAGACATTCATCAGCATTTTCAACAGAGAGGGAGTTTCCAGTTTGAAGTTTTGGTCTACAGCCTGATCACCTGTTAGCCATTTCTGAAAATGGCAAGCCTCTTTCTGAAATAACATGGATACCATCAAGAACATAAGTGCTAAATGTACACATTCTGACTCCATAGACTTAAACCAGATTCCTGATAGTTTGGACATTATTACATCAGTTGTATGAGCAAGCCAGTAGTGATATTAAATGTAATACAGCATTGCTTGGTATAAATAGAAGTGAGAAAGTTTATATGTGTAAATGGATTCATTGTTTTGATCAGTATGTTCAACAGTATAAAAGTAAAACTGAATGTCTTAACTGTGGAGACAGATATCCTTGTTTATTTTTAATGTCATAAAACTGTGTTACAGCAATTCTCGTAAAGATTATGCAGGACAAGTCACAATTGTCAGATGAAATCAAAAGGCATTTGGTAATGCCAGTTTCTACCTTTTATGGAGAATACCAGTAATTTTTAGATCATGCTAAAAGTTTACAGGTTGTAGAGACAGCTGAAATGTTTCAGACCTACTGCTCACAGTGGAATGCTCTTAACAAAGATAAGGAATTATCAGACAAACATCTGGATATCAAGTTCACAGAGCTTAAAGAAAAACACATGCAAATTTTAAAGAAACATGATATATAGGTTAGGAAGTATATGAAAAATGTCTTATACATTTTGACTAAGGTTGATGTTGCTATACATACAGCTATGGATACACAAGAAAATATGGATGCAGATACTGACCCTGAAGCTCTTACACATAAGTTACAGGATACACAACAGAAAGATTTCAATGCCATGTCAAAGGAAGCAGAATTGCACATTAAGATTGGTGAATTACAGAAACAACTACAGGAATATGCAGCTGCACATGCAGATTCACAGAGACATGTGTCAGAACACGTTAGTTCAGATAACATTAACATGCAGGTAGTGACAGGTTCTCCAGCTGATCTCTACTAACATTCTTATTTTTTTTACAAACAATTCCTCATTAGAATGACAAGAAAGGTATTTTTTTTACAATATGTTGGCATTTGAAGATTGACTTTTGTATACAGCTGGCAATGCATGAAATGATTCACTGCAAAGATGTTTTTTGGTATTTATTCCAAAGTGGTGTAAAACTTTCAATGTTCCTAATGAATGCAGACTTGACTCTAAGTTAGTCAGAATGAGAGATATACTCTTGGCATATTTACAAGGAGAAACTTTGACTATGAAGTTGTTAGCGTATTTTAATATTAAAATTTCTGACGGGGTGCTAGAACAGGCACAGCAAAGACAAAAGAGGCTAATACATGCATTTTTGGAACAAGAAAAGGACTACCAGGTGACTTCAGTGTATTTATGAGGAAACTTCTGACACATTAGAGCAATGTGTTCATAAGCTAATGAGAGGGAGAGTAATGAGTGATAAGCATAGCTTTTTTTGTCTTGGTACTGATGAAGATAGGTTTGAAATAGTAGGTGCAGTGGGATGGAGAAGAAGTACAGAAAAGTTGGAGGATGAGAACAGCTATGTACTGAGCATAGCATCAGCCTCTCCAGCTATGGGAAGCTCTGATGATAAAAAAATTGCATGTTTTTGTGTAGAAAACTGGGACATATCAAGCAGGACTTTAAATACTGCAGAAAATGGAAAAATAGGCAGATAGAGAAAGGAGCATTTGCAAGGAGGAACTCAAAAGAAAAAGATGTCAGGAAGGAAAAGTAAAAGTTGCAGGATGATAACATAGAGGGTCAAAGTGAACTGAGAGTTAACCGACAGTGCATGACAATACAAGTTAGCCTAGTAGACAACAAGGGAAACAGGGCAGTGCCCCTGATAGGTAATCAAAGAGATATCTGTAATACCATAGAGAAAGAATTTCAGACCTTATGGGCAGACACAAAAATGGACTGTGGGAAGTTAAAACTTCTGATTACAGTGGGAGGTGCAAGGGTATTACATTACAGTAATAGATTTAGCAAATGGATTTTTTCCAGTACCACTTCAGAAAAGGGAATAGCAAAGGTTTGCTTTTACCATTGAAAATTAACAGTATGTCATGACTAGATTGCCTCAGGGTTTTCGGAATAGCTCGGTCATTTTTCATCAGATAGTAGGGACATTTTTACAGGATGTGAGTAAAGATGACATGGTTATTCATTATATTGTTGACATTCTGGTACAGTTAAAGACTGTGGAAGAACACATATCACAGCTGAGAAAAGTTCTGAGACAGTTGCAAGAGGCAGGGTTCAAAGTAAACAAAGACAAAATACAGTTTTTGTCACAAGAAGTAAAGTTTCTAGGAAGTATTATTCAACCAGCAGGAATGACTCCTTGTCGGGAAAGGGTGTGGGGTATTCTGAAATTGTCAAAGCCTTTGACAATTTTCGATTTGCATAAATTCATATGAATCATGAGCTACAATAAAATGTTAAAGCAGAAGTTGGCATAGGCAATGGAACTCCTAGCTCCCAGCAGTAAATTACCTTTTGTTTTGCAAGCAGCAGCAGGGAAGGACACACTTTCAGTGGTATTATTACAGTCTTGGGCACGAGGCATCTCAGGGAATGGGCAGTAAGTCAAGATCAGTTACTTTTTGTAACAGGAGAATGATTCCTGTAGAAAAAGGAAATCAACCCTGCATTAAACAGCTTTTGGCCATTTATTCGGGAATAAGACAGAGTATTTGACAATGTTCTTCTGGGTAATAGTTCAAACTCCACATTTCACAATCAAGGCATTGCTAAATAACAGTGAGATAAACAAAATCACAAAAGAAGCTAGTCAGACTGTTTTTTCAAAATTGATAACTACTTTTAGTACAAAAAATGTACAAATATAGACAGGGGACAAGTACTACTTATCCAATTTTATTGGGTATGAAGAGAAAGTGCACAACAGATGGCATGGCAGATTTGTAGAAACTGGATGTCACCATTAAAGGGCAGATTATGACTGCCACATTCCTACAGTGTATATGGATGATGCATGTTTCTGAAAGGATGTGAAGTACTGCACTGGGTTTGCAATAGTGGCATTGCAAAATGGAGACAAACCAATTATGGTTAAGTTACCAGGATACATGTTGGCACAAAGGGCTGAGCTAGTGGCTGTAAAATATGTTTTGTATCATTTACATCCAGTAAATATTTACACTGACAGTGCTTATGTAGTAAATTATCTGAGACTACATGGAAGAGTGACTGGAGTAATTGATTAAATGTGTTATTTTCAGAATGGTGGAAAACCATTATCACAGTTTTAATTGCTATAGTAGCCATTATTTTGTTGATCATACTAACATGCATGTGTATTAAACTTTGTATTAAAAGACTGTCTATCAGGTACTTATTGCAACTAGTGTAGGTGGTAAAGAAAGTAACATAACCAATGGAGACATTATTTTTTGTAAAATTCAAAGTTTGATTTAAATTTTGATTGAAAGGGTTTTGGTTTTCAAAATAAAAAGAGGGAGAATTGATAGAATTATACAAAGTAGAAACTGGTTTCCCTCATAGTAATAACATGTATTTGGCAGAAAAATATTTATATATAATTTGGTAGAACTGTTTTCCTTCACAGTAACAGAGGTTTGGTAATCTTAGTAACAGTGTGATATTTTCAGAACACAGCATCTGCAAGTACAGAAAAGAAATACACAGTAAACAAATGTGATTTATTTAATAGAATGTGTTTGAGTGAAACAAAAAGTATTATACTTCTGAATGTTTTTGTAACAAATGTCATTAACAATAGAGTCTTGTTGAAATATCATAAACAGTTGAATGCATACAGATATTCAAGAGAATGAACTTGCTAAAAAGAAATGGCTAACACAGCAGGAAAAACATTACAAACTATCCTGTCAACGAAATAACATTTTGGCCTACTGAGAACTGGTTTTCTGTGGATGAGGTAATAATGCAGACAAAGACTGCTTCAATACTGGAAAATAATGTTTTCCTCAAGGACAAAGTTTTGAAACTAGATAAAAGTGGCTGTAAAAGACTATCTGGTGGATATTTTGTAATATGAGTCAGCTGAGGAAGTGCAGTGTATCTGACAGTGATCTGTGGTATAAAGAAAATGCTCTAATCTCACAGCTCACAGTAGTGCTTGGTTGGCCTGTTTCAATAAACTTCTTAAATATGCAAATATACAGTTGTACAGTTAGTTTATGTACGTGCTAATTCAATTTAACACTTGGAAATAACTTTCAAACCTACTTCTCCTTGCAGCATCTGTAAACACTTGAGGCTGAGGTTGATTGTCCCCCTCCTTCCATATTGGTACCCCATTGTAATCTGTTGGAAAGCTCAACCATACTCCTAAATCCTTCTTTATTCCTTGTGAAACCCTAATCCAGTGATGCAGCTTTGTGTAACTGGACCCTTTGGCAGCCAGCTGCCTCATAAGTGAATGCCCCACTGGGATTACTCAGCATGCAAAGTACATCAACCCTACTAGTTCTTGCAACTGTTTGAGTATCATCTTATTCTGACATAACATAACTTAAAGCTAAATGTAACTTTTGTACCTTGTCTAAAGGAAACCTACACTGATCATTCAAGCTATCAATCTCTATGTCCAAAAATGATAATCTATTTGTTGGGCTGCCTGCTTTGTCCATTGTTAATGGTACTCCTAGATCTTTGCATACCGAGGAACAGGTCATCCCACCCTAAACCTCCTGACCTATCCTGTCACTACCTGTTCCTCCACTTATACCCCTCAGAACCTTGAGTCCAAGCTGACCTTACTCGGACAAATGATGGCTTTCTGCAACCTGGCTAGCCAGCCATTGTTTCAGTACCACATTTCATTGTTTATTGATAACAAGAGTTGAGGATGATGCCATTTAACTCTTCTACATCTTTCACTCCCATTTTCATTCTGTATATAATGACACAGATATCAGTAATGGTGTTTTTCAGTTATGGCTGTAAGGACTCCTTTGTCACTTTTATGACTGTTTAATGTCTCTGCTTTAGTGAGCTATATAAGATGATGTGCATGTTTCAGTTGAATTTATAGGGTCTATGTTAAATGTTCGAACATCCAAAATGTCAAACATTATATGGTCGAGACCAAATGTTCGACATTTGGATCTTCGAACATAAAAAAAAAAAAAAAGAAAACACAGAAAATACACTTTAACAGTGTAGGCAGGGGGCCCCCCCACACCCCCTCTACTTAAATATACCAACTCCGAGACCGCACTTCAGTGCAGAAAAGTGAAATTCCCCCTATCTGCACCGTACGGTGCCATTGAAAGTCTATCTTCAAGCACTCAAAATTTCAAAAGTTTGGTCTCGACCATGTAACATTCGGAATTTTGAGCATTCGAAGATTTGACAGGTACCCAATTTATAAACAATATCTTAAGACCACCATCTAAGCTTCTGGAGCCCTTCCTTCAGTGAATAGTTTCAGGTCTGTGATGAATCATTTTTCCTATTTTATTTGCATGTTTTACACTGGAGAATGTTGTTCTTTGGCCTTTTCTCTGTTAAACATAAATGTAAAGCTTTTTATAATCCTCTGCTTTGAGATCTTGACCCAAAGTACACAAAACAAGTAGAGTGCAACTAGTCATTTAGTTTTAATAGTGTATGACAAATGTGCATGATTATTTCTTCTTGAGAATCTTCTGTTCTTTTAATAATTTTTTGAAGTTACATTCAATTATAGTTAAGAATGAATTCTAGAAATTAAAAATGCTGAGTATATCAAGGGTCATTGACAACTGAAATTTTTTCAGCACAATTAGAGGCATCAGTGGCACTCTGGACCAATAAAACGAACATAAACATGTTAGCTTTTTACCACACTGACACACCCATGCTTCATTTGGTACAAAGCTTACCTTGGGATTAATTGTAAGGAAGATAACCACTATGTGAAAACAGGAATTAGAACCAGAAGGCAGGGAAACTCAAATACTGATACATTGACCCTTTCTAGATATTGCCATGTTATACAAGGGGAATGAGGACTGTATTTTTTGAAAGATGTTGCCTAGCTGCAAAACTGAACCACAAAAGATTATTAGCCACCATCAATCCTTTTGGTCCATCCGTAGATTCATACATCCATCAATCTATTCATGACCTTATTTTGCCCATTTTTGTATATGGGGTCAAGGTGTCACATCATCTAGAGCCAGTGTTCAGACAGCCTGGTAGTAGCCCCTCTGCATGTAAATAACTAATTACAAAACTGATATTAGCCACTTAATATGAATGAACTAGTAATGCAATGAAGATCAAGATATAAGAAAAATATATACATATTTCTGCGTCTGTACAGAGCAGCCCTTTAATGCTGGGAATCATCTATAATATCCATTAGTGCATTCAGTGTCATCACACACATCACTATTGACTGGCTTATTATATTTGCATTCATGTATGTTATTTTGGATGTAATGGAAGTATCTACTGTATGCACACAGCATACAATATATGATATAAATCTTGTAGTTAAGGTATTGGCTATTGTTACATATGACAAAATGTACACTTTTATGTTGTTAATCAGTGCCTCACATCACCAGGGTTAGCCACAGCCTGTAGTAACCCCCACCCCCCCACACACACACACACACACACACACACACACACACACACACATACACACACACACACACACACACACTTAACACATAGGGAAAGCAAGCACCACCTGTTATCCAATCCCAGATTGCATTTTTAGGGCATCAGCCACTTTGCAAGTGGTACAGTGAACCTCCTGCATGGAGCCAACATCACCACCTGGTATTGAACTACAGTGCAGTCACCAGTAAAAAGGACAAAAGGACTGCTTCACAGTGACTCTGAAATGGTGCAGAATCATACAGCTGTCATGGCTACTAGCAAATAACTTGCCTCCTATGTTTTGTCGTTACTTTGCTGGACAACCTGCTAACTAATATATCTATTTTTAAGATATCTGGTTAGCAATGAAATGTTATCTGTATCATATGTCAGCCAAAGTGTCCAGGCTTTGTTAGATCATGCATACTGTTATGTAATACATTTCTGTATCCTTTGCCTAGGTACTATATCTGGAGTTGGAGTCAGTGCAGCTTCCACACATGAGGGGAGTAGTAGAACTGCTCCTTCTTCACTGCTGGGAACCTGCCAAAATCTACCACCACCTACAACTTGGAGGTAAAGCTTATATTCTGCATCATAATAAAACCCTACTAGGGGTGGTATAACTGTGTAATCTGAGTATTTTATGCAAATTATAGAAGTGCAGTACAAAAACAATGCAGTTTAGAAATTGAGTACGGACAGTGGCTGGCTGAACATTATTTTGTACAATCAAGCCACTCTGATTGGTATGGTAAATCCTATATTTCTTGTATAGAACAAGCAATCATTCCATAACAAGGGTATGGTCAGAATCATGCTGTTGAGGCTTTTGAGGGTATGAGGGTGATACATCTGAAACACTGTGTTCTCTATAATATAGTATATATATATATATATATATATATATATATATATATATATACATATGTATATATATATATATATATATATATATATATATATATATACACACATATATATATATATATATATATAGAGAGAGAGAGAGAGAAAGAGTTATCTCTGTTTTGTCAGCTGCAAGGACAGCTAGCAAGGAGATTTCTTCCCCTTGTGGACATGCCCAGTTATGCACATAAGCAGGGCCATCAAAGTGGTATGCTGGCAAGAGTGATGAAGAAAACTTATCTACTGAGGTGGGGTGAACTTCCACCTTAGTGCGGAGGACACCAACAAAACATGACAGCACAAACTAGAGATTTGCAGCATTAATTACTTTTTGGATATTATGATACTGATCAAGCTGACTGTAGACAGCTCAGTGTCAGCCCTGAAAGAATGCTTTAAACTACAAGCTATTTGTTCAGGATGAGCCAGGCAGTGGGTAACATTACACAAAATTTATTTTATGCGGTTTGGGTTATGTTCATCTTACAGACAAGCAATGACTACATGCATCTCACAACATCACTCATGAGATGCCCCACTGTTGATCTGCCATGAACCACTGATATTACTATTTACAAGATAGCTGATTTTGCACAGGATATTTATGAATACCATAATACACGCCATGGCAAACATGGGAATAATTGCATCCTGGTCTGTCCAGTTGTGGGCTTACAACATACATGGAACAGTCTGCACATCATGTGCACTGTTGAGTGGTAGCCTCCAGGGACACTGTGAAGCCACATTGTGGTATATCTGGGAGGCTCTGTACCTGTGTGCTGTGCTCATACCTGGTAAATGCTCACAGCACACTTAACGTTTGTTCTGAACAGGGTTTTAGGTGAGAGTGACCAGTTTGCATACACATGGAAAACACATAGCTGTGATCTTTAATGTGCAGGGATGAAAGCACATCTCATAGGTCTTTGAGTCTACATATCCTCAGGATCAGAGATTGGGCAAAATATTTGTGAAAAAGAGTTCATTATTATTAAATTCTGTTCTGACTTACACTCTTATCTTGAGTCACAGAACTCTAGCTTTCTTGCCACAAAGGGAGAGAAGTAATGATATTATCCCCATAAATAAATATGCCCACATATAGCTTGATTAAGGCCACATACCACTTTTGTAGCTCTTTGGCTGTAGTTCTATCTGCTATACAGTTAATCCACATGATCCTGGTTTACTGTAATGTGAAATGATTGGGGTTGTGTATTTGTGTGTGTGTCTGCCTATTTGTCTTTATGTCTGAGTTAATATTATATGCATGTGTGTGTCTGTATGTGTGTGTGTCTGCCTATTTGTCTTTATATCTGGGTTAATATATGTGTGTGTGTGTGTGTGTGTGTGTGTGTGTGTGTGTGTGTGTGTGTGTGTGTGTGTGTGTGTGTGTGTGTGTGAGTGTGTGAGTGTGTGTGTGTGTGTGTGTGTGTGTGTGTGTGTGTGTGTGTGTGTGTGTGTGTGAGTGTAGGTTTGTCTCTTGTCATATTTTCTGCCTGTTCATGAATGATTACTGAGTGCACAGTTTTGTGTTTGTGCACATGCATGTGTATTTATGTGATTTTTTGTTTACATGGGTTAGAATATGCATGTGTGTAGCAGCATGTGTATTGCCATGGGTGTATTGCTAGTGCATATTTCGTAATGAACATATATTACAACATTCAGTTACAGATGTCTCACAGACACAGAGTGAGAACTGTACACTGCATCATTGGTACAAATGTTTGCCATTATGGGGTCATTACTGTTTGTGAAGTAGAATGTGTCTGAAGTACCACGCTGTCCATACAAGTGCACAGAAAACTACAGACATGATACACAGATGTCATCACATTAACTGAAAGGCTGCTGAATGCAGAATATTTTGGAGGTGCACAATATACAGTACACCTCCACAGGACTAATTCATCAAATACTTATTTGGTGGAGAACAGTAGAAAATGAGAATCTGTGAAAAGAATTCTGTATGCCCCCCCAACCCTTAACTCTTATGTAACTGCCTTAGAAGGCCTTAAATATTGGGTGAGATTTGTAAATCAATTATCTGATGCCCATTTGGTTTACTGCTCTCAGCTATATAGACTTCTTCTAAGAATGACTCCATGCCTGGGTAATGGGACATAACCTGTAGTTGTTCCCACTCTGTTTGTGCACAGCAGTCTGGAGATTGCAATGTGAGGGGTGGTAGAGGTGGGGGAGCATCACCATAGTCCTGCTCCTCAACATACTAGTACTGTGTGGTCTACTGATGTTAACAAATCTGGCAACATATGTACATGTTTATCTTGTCATCTATGGAAAAAAAATATTGTACCAT
The DNA here is from genome assembly GCF_019279795.1 of Protopterus annectens. Taxonomy (NCBI): domain Eukaryota; kingdom Metazoa; phylum Chordata; order Ceratodontiformes; family Protopteridae; genus Protopterus; species Protopterus annectens. The sequence continues at coordinate 586,284,014 of NC_056748.1, read as the reverse complement.
GTGCTACACACCATAGGAGTTTACCTAACATTTCTAGGAGTGACAGTTAAATATTCTGAGACTTGTAACTGTGAACCCAGAAAGTGTGAGATAGAATGAGTGAAAATGCAGACTTGTATATATCAAGTTCAAAATTGATCTTTCTCAGAATATTTCCTATTCTCTTAGGTATAATGATTTTGGAATTAGTATATGAATGTTTAGGGGGTTTGCTCTCATAAAATTGGAGGTGCCCCTGTAAAAAAAAAAAAATGTTTAAAGAGAGAACAGGGATGTTCGACAGTCACTGTTCACCCATATTTTGGTATTTTTTCTTTTCCTAATTACAAGACCCAAAATTACAAGTCTCAGAATTACAATAGGAAAGCACACTACAATAAAGCAGACAATGACAGCAATGTCTCAAATGTCTAAATATGCATTTGATGATATTCCACATCTTGATATGGGCCTTATTGTGGTTATTCTCGAATACTGTTTATTAGTGCTTAATGGATGTCAGTTATTATTATTACAGGAGAGGCCAGCGTTATCTAAAACTAGAGAGATCATATTGGTGTCAGTGCCATTTTTTGCATCATTCTTCCTCAGTTGTCAATGGCCTTATATTACCTTATATGATTATTGCAAGCATCTACTTGATGTCCACACATGAAGCCATTTATGAATGAACAACTTAGACTTGAGCTGCATCATATTTGCGTATGCTGTGCACTGCCATGGATGCTGTCTTCCTTGAGTTAATCGCTGCTTTGCCCCAACTAGCGCTACAATTCATTGTCACACTATATAGACTGTACCAAACATTTCCATACCTTTCCACCCAGTCTGTGCAGGTAAAGCATGACATTTTGGTATTATTTGCTAATGAGTGTTTCCTTTTCTCAAAGGATGGTGTTCTTCCTCATATTTTTATGATTCATGAGATGACTGCAGCCATTCTTATTATAATATAACTAGGCAACATTAGATTGTGATACGCAACAGACTGCTTATCAGGCATGGAAGACATGATAATGCAGGTTCTGACACTTTAAAAATAAAGTGTAATTCAAACAGGATAATAAAAGACTGCAAAACTCTCTATTATACTTTTCAGGCATTTTTGCTTGAAGGCTTCATTCTGTATCCCCCACTCCTTTTATATGCTTTCTCTGAGATTTTATTTATTTATTTATTTAAATTTGTTGACCGGGAGTGTCCGACTGGACGTAGGTCCATTTTCAGTGGAGGCCCAGGGAGAAAAGCTCCACAGTTAAAATAAACAGATAGTAGTTACATTGGATTACATAGCGATTAACAATTTAACATTAGCAATTACTTACAACATATTTACAAATGAAGAACATAGTACATCAGTAGACAACTACAATCTTTATCTGTGAAGTACATAACAGACATTAACAAATGTTACAAGAAGAAGTTCCTGCTGTATAATAAGTACTGACTTATGAGCATCTGAGCTTGCTATAATCAAGGTAGTTAGTGGAGTGGAAAGAAAGGTAGTGGTTGGATGGGGTGGGTGATATTAGAGTGGGAGTTGCAAGGGCATAGCCAGCATGTTTTTAGGTGCGCTTTTAGTAAAGTTTTGAAGTGGGTGCATGATGGTACAGAGGTAATTGTGGGTGGGAGGGAGTTCCATAATTTGGCTATGGTGCAAGAGAATAGTGCTTCACCAGCAGAGTTACTGGCTTTAGTGATCTGCAAGTGATTTTGTTGTGGGATCTTAGTGGTCTGGTGGTGCGATACGGTTGGAGTAGATTTTGGAGGGATAGGACATTTAGTTGATGGTTTACTAGTTTGTGGGTGAGTGAGAGTTGATACCACTGAAGGAGGTGAGGGAGTTCAAGCCAGCCCAGTTCAGCAAGTGAGAGACAGTGGTGACTACGTTAGGATGCCCCTGTGGCGAATTTGGCGATTTTGTTGTAGCAGGTCTCTAGCTTGTTTAGATCGCATTGCCTTAGGTTGGTATATATTGAAGAGGCATAAAGTAGGGTGGAGATAAGGTGGGAATTTGCTATTGAAATCTTTGCTGCTTTGGTGAGAAATTGCTTATGTCTGTATAATGCTCCTATCTTTTTGTGGACTTTTTTTATGGTCATGGATATGTGAATGTCAAATTTTAGTTTATTGTCTATTTTAACTCCTAGCAATTTGGTGTGTTCAGTTGGGTATATAGTGGTGTTGTCTTTTGCTGTGATGTTAAAGTGAGAGTTATTTTGAATATGTTTGGTGGGTTGGAAGATGAGTAGTTTAGTTTTGTTTGGGTTGAGTAATAATTGGGCATCAGATAACCAAGTTTCAACAGAGGTAAAGGCTTCTTGTGTGACTTTTTGCAGTTTTGGTAGGGACTGGGCTGAGCAGATGATGGTTGAGTCATCTGCGTATTGTATGAGTGTGCCATGTTTGGTGGCAGAGGCCTGATTATTGGTGTAAACAGAGAAGAGTAGGGGTCCAATGATGGATCCTTGGGGAACCCCTATGGAAACAGGTAGTTGTGGAGATATGTCATTCTGGCATACAACAGATTGTTGGTGGTCAGACAGGTAACTCTGAAACCAGTTGGTGACTGATTGTGAGAAGGATAGGTTACTGAGGACAGAGATAAGTTGTTTGTGTGGGACCATGTCAAATGCTTTAGATAGGTCTAGGAAAGTAGCAGAGGAGAGATAGCCATTGTTTTTATGCTGAAGGATAGTGTTAGTAAAGGAGAGTAAGGCAGTGGTGGTGCTATGGTTTGGTCGGAAACCATGCTGAGTACTGGAAAAGAGGTTGTTAGTAAGGAAGTAGTCTGAGACCTGAGAGTGTATGCATCTCTCTAGTATTTTGGAGAGTGGAGAGAGAATAGCTATGGGGCGGTAATTGGTTAGTTCTGTGGAGGGTCCGCCTTTGTGGAGGGGAATTATATGTGATACTTTCCACAGTGTGGGAATGTAAATTTCTGACTGAGATCAGTTAATCAAGATGGATACTGGGTAGGCCAGAACATCAGCTGCGATTTGTAGGTATTCACTTGGGAGGTTGTCTGCTGCTAATTTGGTGGGTTTAAGTGTAGTTAAGAGTTTTTTTATGTTGGAGGTAGGTACAGGAGAAAAAGAGAAGGTAGTGGGGAGATTACTAGTTGAAGATGAGGGTTGGAGGGGAGGTGGTTGTGTTGTTTAGCTAGTGATAGTATGGTTTGGGTGAAGTGTGTGTTGAATGAGGTAGCAATATTTTCTGAGGAGTGAGGGATGTTAGGAGGAGGGGTACTGACTTTACCTGGGTGGAGGATGGAGTTTATGGAGGACAAGAATTGTTTGGGGCTGTGTTGTGAGGAGTGTAGGGCAGACTGGTAGTATTGGAATTTGTCCTGTTTTATTAGGTTTTTGACTCTATTGCGTAGTTCTAGGAATTTCTGTCTAGTTGAGGGGGTTTTGGTTTTGTGCCAGTGCTCCCAGGCTTTATCCCTGTTTTTCATTTCTGACTTAGTGGTTTTCTGTAGCCATGGGGAGGGTGGTGCTTTGGTTCTGGAAAATCTTATGGGGCATGGTAATTAAGGATGTTCAGGAAGGTAGTATTAAAAAATTCAACTGCGTCATCTAGACTGAGGTACTTTAGAGGATGCCAGTTACATTCTTTGAGGGATGAGATGAATGTGAGTGGGTTAAAGTTTAGTTTTTTACGTATTTGATGGTAGATGACAGGTTTAGCTTGGTATAGGTATTTTTTGAGTAGGAATGTTGGGGAGTGATCACTGAGGCTATCTGATAAGCAGCCTGTTATATATGACTGGGGGCTCTTACTGACTAGTGTCCAACCCAGGGTAGTGTGCTTGCTGGAGTTTTTATTTATCCTGGTTGGTGACTGGACTAGTTGGGTGAAGCCATGAAGGTTTACATGATGGGTTGGATGGTTGCCAGAACAGGATTGCCAGTCAATATTGAAATCACCTAAAATGATAGTTTCTTGGGGGAGATGGTGGGTAGACCAGCTGAAGAGGTTTTCTAGTGGAGGGATGTTTTGTCCAGGTGGGAAGTAGCATCCAGTTATGCTGATGGTTTTGTTTTGGTTTATTTTGAGGTTGGTATATATTATTTCTTCACTGCCCACTTATGGAGCTGATGATTTTAAGATCTGGATGTTTAGATGCTGTTTAAATATTATAGCTACACCACCTCCTTTTTTGTTTAGCCGGTCTACTGTTTGTATGCCGTAACCTGTAGGGAGTATTTGCTCACTGGTAATGTGAGGTTTTAGCCAGGTTTCTATCAGGATGACAATATCTGGGGAGTACATGTCTATGGTGGCATGGAGTTCATGGACTTTGTTGGATATACTTCTAATATTTAAGCTTAGTAGAAGGAAGTCACTTGGCTTTCTATTGGCTGTAATATGGGAAAAGTTGTGGTTTCTAGTCTGATTATGAGGATTGGGGTTGGAGATGGTAGGGCCTGGGTTGGGGTGGATGTCTCCACTTAGGGCTAGTTTTGATATGCATGAGGTTATTAGTTTTCTCAGTTTTTGAATGTGTTTGTTTATAAGGGAAACTTTATGATTGTGCTCTGTGGGTAATAGGTATGGTGGGAGGGTTACTATGTTAAGTTGTAGGGGTGCTTTATGTTTGAGTAATATAGTTGGTAGAATATGTGGGGGGTGTATAGGGATGGTTCTTGAGCTGGTGAGAGGGGAGCTGAGTGAGGGTGAGACATGAGTGGTGGTGTGAGTAGTAGTACAGTGGTAGTGGTTGAGTGGGGGAATGATGGAGCTTTGGTAGGATGTAAGATATGCAAGGAGAGTGCATGCAGTGAGCATAGGTAAGATATACTTGTACATGTTAGTTGAGGAGATGTGATAGTAGTGGGAAGATGGAGGAGGTAGTGTTGGGTTAGCACTGTGGTTGGCTATTGGAAAGATGGGAGGGGTTTGTGAGTGCAATAAAGGTGGGACCACTGGGGGCGGGAGGTAATAGGGGGCAGGGTGGGGAGCGAAGCGGGTAGACACCCTGTTAGTTGCTCGTATGAGGGGGCTGGAAACAATCAGTTAACAGAGTTAACTAATAAATGAACATATGATAGTGACAAGGGTGGTTGTAGTTTTAAAAATGGTGCCTGCCACAGGTAATATTTATTAATTTTGGGATTGTCTTAAGGTAATAAACAGGGAAGGGGGAGGAGAGAACAAGGGTGTGAACAGGCAGTTCTTTGTACTGCTGCTAATGAGCCAAAGCAAAGACAAGTTTGTGCTTAAGAAACAATCACAATTGACCAAGGACTGCTCTGAAACTGTAAGTCAATTCTTAACCATTTTTCAGGTGGAAAAACAGGATAACCTTGTATTAGTAGGCTACTGTGGTCTCAGTTTAAATTAACAAACACACAGTATTGATCAGTTATGGATACTATTTGCTAACAGAAGGGAATAAGAGAGAAAGTGGAAGATGTGTGTGTGTGTGTGTGTGTGTGTGTGTGTGTGTGTGTATGTGTGTGTGGTGGGGGGGGGGGCTGCTTACAAGCCAAAGCAGAGAGATCTCCAGGGGAAAATGAATATTGGCTCAAACAGGTAGACACATACTCAAAGTTAACTTTAGCTGTTTGCAGACAGTTCAGACCTGGACTGCGCTTTTCTTACAAGAATGATAAAGGTGGTACCGCAGCTGAATACTTAAGAGTGGTGTTAGGTCTAGAAAAACAGAGAGGAGTAAGCACTTTTGAGATGGTGAATATATATATTATAAAGATTACAAAAAACAAACTGAGCAAATAGCTACCGCATGCAGGACAATGTCTCGAACCAACTACTTAGTACATGCAGATATTGAGCCAATTGGAAGAACATCTGTTAGAAAAAAACCTCAGACAGTTATGCAGTCACAGATAAAAATATAGTGGGCAGCAATCTGTCATGGTTCTCTAATGTGATTCTATCCACCAGTAACAGCACAATTATATAGAAATAATTGGACACCAGTATGAGCTGTCTACACACAACATAATTACATGAATAACATTAGTGAACAAGGTGCAGCTATGCAAATATACCATGCATACTATTATACTAATAATAACTTGGTGCAGACAAATGCTAGCATGCCATAGTAGCTTCCAATAATAAAGCATAAATCATATTAGATGTCTAACACAATTTAACATAAACATATACGGTTGTAAAATGTCTAGCACAATTCAACATAAACATACACAGTTGTAAAATGTCTAACACAATTCAACATAAACATATACAGTTGTAAAATTTCTAATACAATTCAACATAAATAGGCATTTACAGTTGTAAAGCACTTACTGGAGAGACACTGAGCTCCCTGGGATCACTAGACTTCATTCACAGAGGTTTACCTGATACACCACAATCTTGGAGTCAATATATATATTCATCCATTCATATTTACTGTTCCCCTGTTGCAAGAATCATACTTACAGTACTCAAACATTCAACAGGTACACTAGATAACATAATATTTTGATATATTCCCTGAAACCTGTGGTACACTGTGTCGTAACGCAAGTAAATAAAGTAGCCTTTAGTTAATTTGTAATAGTTTTCTGAAACCATCATCTGCACAATGCAAACACACACACACACAGGCTTACACATACATTCTCCTCCTAAGTCACTCTTTCAGTTATTATAACTACGTTCTCTCTTTACCATTCTAGTGTAGTGATTTGCTGTTATAGCTATTCACCTATTGCCCATTTGCCTGATATCTGTATTATATAAAATAAATACACCAAAGTTACATGCTTCATTTTATAAAGAATGTGTGCTGTTCCTTTAATCTTATATTGTGCTTTCTGTTTCACAGACCTCCATCTTTTTACATCCGATATGTAACCACATTTCTGTTGATTTATAATTCCCTTGTTCCTGCTACTACTTGCTTACAGAGTATACCTTACATCAGAATTCTGTAGCACTCAAATATTATCAGACATTTACAGCTCCCTATACTGTAAGATTAATAATTACTTACCATGATCCCCTGTAGTGACCTATGTTACAGTCTGAAAATAATACCTTCTCATGGATCTGCATGGCATTGTCAAAAAAAATATGCGGTGATGTAAACATCAGTGCTAGAATTCATGAAAATAGTCACATGACAATGACTATACCTGCAGTATCAGAGACACTCACTGTGGAGCAGAACAGCAGTTTTCAGATCCTACTTGTCTTAGAAGGGAGCATGTGGATCTTCTGTACTGGTAAAGTATGCCCTTCTTCATAATCTAACATATAGAAATCAGTTGGCTATATTAGGATATAGCATGCACCTCCATCCCCTAAGCACAAAGATTTTTTTTTTACGATTAGCACACTTAATCGACTAATAAATGTTTTTCTTCCCATTTTATAAGGTAAAACAGCAGGGTATAAACTTAGTGAAAAGAGAATTGGGTAGGAAGTAGAGAGACTTGAATGCATTGTCCAGGAACATCCTATGTCATTAAAAAACATAGAATGATTTCCTTTATTGTAAGTTCTTGTATTTTCTGGCAGCTTTATCAAATAATAGTCTGCATGACAAGCAAGGACAGAATCCTATAGCTGCTATACAAACACATGCTCCATACTGATGATTGTCTCATGAGATCATATTCAAGCAGTAGAAATGTGAAGGATGTGTATCAATACAGACAGTGTAGTACTTCTTATCATAGCCTATCTTGAAACAATTACTATAGGAAAAGAAGATGAAACAATGTAATACTTGTGTGATGCTCAAATCCATGTAATTTTATAGCTCTTTCAAATGAATAAAGTGTGCATATTCTAATGGAAAAAATGTAACAGTACTCTAAAATAAATGCAGTAGTAGGCATGTAAAACCCATTGCAGAAGAAATAGTGATGAAACTGTAGGAGATGAAAATACCTCTTGATTTTAGCAGCTGTTTTGATATCTATTCTTCTGTTTGACCCAAATATTGATGTGACACAGTCATATTAGTCACATATACAGTAAATGAAATTAGTACATGTGAAGAAAATGCTGAATGAATGTGTCTTTCGGCTTATCCCGGTTAGGGGTCGCCACAGCGGAACTCCGGTCTGCTAATGTTTGGTAGTGGATTTTTATGTGCTGAGTTACCAGCCCTGATGCACAACCTTCAATGAAGGCATGCCCATTCACGCATGCCTCCACACAGAAGACTCTCTAGCTGAGAATCGAATGGGACGTCTTACTGTGAGGTGACAAGGCTACTGCAGCACCACTACCGCGGGTTGAATAAAATGCTGAATGGCAAGTGTAATTCATTTCAGCAATAAAAAACTCCTTATTGCAACTTGTTTTGGCAAATTTATTTATTATATGTTTCAGCATTTAACATAAAATAATAAAAAAGACATTAAAAATACACACACATACAAGTAATTGGTCCCCTAGGTGTAAATATATACATGTAAGGTTTATACTATGTGTGAAGAAAATGAAAACATTGTCATCTGTGTTAGCATGTCTGGCAGTAGATTTGCGTATATTCTCAGATTAATTTGTATTGCATGCCGGCATGTCTAATTGTGAAAATGTAAATAAGTTTTAAATATTGAGTATGTTCCTGTTTATACCAAATGTTCAAAGAATCTGTCAGTGTTTTGATACATTTTAATTGCACGTTTGAGAAGGAGATTTTAAAGTACTGGGCAGAATCAGCTGAACAGTAGGTAATGTCATTAGAATGCTCCTGGTTGCTAGGTGATTATCTGAACAGCTGATTGACAGGAAAAAGTCCATTTGACTGTTGTGCATTTAGTCAAGTGCTGAGCAGTTTGTGAAGAGTTGCAGTCAGTTACAGTGCTGTGCAGTGATACCTGAAGAAAAGAGAACTCACCAAAAAACTCTAAGCCTGCCTTTGCCTTGCTGTTATGTTATAGATTAGCTCAAGGGCAGTATTCTCCAGTTAAAATAGGAAAGTTTAATTATTCAGATAGAATTTTTTTCTAGAATGATAGAATTCTATCCTACAGGTTAATTTCTGGTGATTGAATTCTGGTGTTTATTGAAAGTTACTGATTTACATTCCTGTAATAATTTTTACTTATTAAATATTTTTTCCTTACTTTACATTGTGGCTGGAAATCATTGAGTTATTTAAAGATTACAGAGTGTATATACCTGTTTGATAGTCCCCAGGTCACCTCAGAGGCCTGGTCTCTCCTGGTCATAGCTATCATTTATTTTGCTAATTAATTTTCATAATTGGACATCCCTTTAGAAGGGTATGAAGACACTCTGATTGTTGGCAGCATTACCATATTATTTTGCGGAAGGGGCACAGCTGGAAATCTGTGTCAGGATTTCCCAGAATTGTTTGGATGTGTGAGATTTAAATTTGCTTGAGTATGTGTGTATCAGAGGTCTTAAACTGGAACACAAAGCTTTGAAATGTATAATAAGAAAATATATTTGGGGTGAACAGAGGTATATAGTCCAGTCCCAGGAAAATAGAGCATGTTTCTGTTCTGCTGTTAGGGAAAAATTGTGAAATATTACTCCTGTTTAAGTGACAGTCTCACACTGGATTCAGTAGTGAGGATTCAAGCTCCTTAGTAACTGACCCAGGATAGTAAGGGACATTTTATTTATTTATTTATTTTTATGTATTTGAAGTTGTTTGCCAGGATGGTCCCTTGGGCCAGAAGAGCCCATTTCCAATGGAGTCCTGGGGAGAAAAGCTCCACAGAGACAATGTATACACTAACAAGTTATCATTAGTATAGTCCAACAAAACTACAGGTAAAAACATACTATTTGAAGATACAATTTAGTAAAATGCAAAAGCAGAAATAGATACCATAAGTAAATATTTACAAATATATAATTCCTATCATTGCAAAACAGAAGTTAAATCTATTACAACTATAAGTAGATATTTACACATATGTATGTTCCTACTGAGGAAATAATAACAGTAGGGGGAAGGGATATATATGATACATGAGGTAAGGGAGAGATGAGTTAGGGGAAAAAGAGAGTAAAGAAGGAAGTGGAAGGTAAGAATTAAGGTGAGTTACTGGGGAATTCATGTAGGATGGGAACAGGAACATTCCCATAGGGATGTTAGGTGAGAGTGAAGCAAGGTTTAGAAGGTAGAAAGGCTGCTAGTGGTGCGGATGTGAGGTGGCAGGGAGTTCCAGAAATGTGCTAAGGAGGACAGTAGAAGTTTGCCTGGTGGACGGGCAGGCTTATGCAATTCAATCAGATTTTGGGTATCGGTTCTTAGGAGTCTATTGGGTAGGTGCATTTTAAAGGTTGTGGCAAGGGAGGGGCAAAGAGTGGGACTAAAGATGAGCTTGTAAGCATGTATTTTGTGTTGAATGTAGGTAAGATTATTGGGCAACTCTAGTCAATTTAGTTTGTGGAGGGCAATACAGTGATGGCTGGAGAATCTGTAGCCAGTGGCCAACTTCGATGCTTTGTTGTAACAGGAAGAAAGTTTTGCCTTGAGAGAAGATTGTAGGTTAGTTAGGAGTTGGGCACCATAAAGGAGAGAAGGGATGAGATATGTGGTAGAGAGAACAAACCTGGTAGAGGGAATGAGGTAGCGATTGTGGTGGTAGAGCATACCTAACTTCTGGTGTGTTTCTTTGATATTTGTTTGTAGGTGGGTATCAAACTTAAGCCAAGCATCAATGAGTACTCCTAGCAGTTTTGCATTGGATATTATTTCGAGAGGTGTATTATTTTGACTGGTGATGGAGAATGAGTTTTTGTCAATCATTGTGGTTTTAGAAGGAGTGAATATCATAAGTTTGTTTTTTGATGCATTGAGTGCCAGGTGGTTATCTAACATCCATTGTTCGGTGGAGGAGAAGGCATCTTGGGTTAATTTTATGAGAGTGGAGGTTTAGGTGGCAGAACAGATAATTGTTGAATCGTCAGCATATTGGATAATTTTTGCATTAGGGATGGTGTGGTGGAAGTCATTAATGAAAATATTGAACAGTAGGGTACCTAATATAGAACCCTGGGGTACACCAGTGGGAGTGTTGAGGAATGGAGAGGTGGCATTTTTTTCCATTTGACTGCTTGTTGCCTATTAGAGAGGTAGCTGGTAAACCAGTTGATAGTGGAGGGGGAAAGATTTAGGTTAGAGAGTTTAGTTAGGAGAAGGTTTGAGAGATGGTATTGAATGCCTTAGAAAGGTCTAGAAGGAGGGTAGACACAGTACAGTCAGAGTTGTGGGCTTTGTTCACAGTTTCAAGGAAGGAGAGGAGGGCGGTAATGGTGCTGTGACCAGGCCTGAATCCATGTTGTGTGGGAGTTAGCAGGTGGTTGTCTATGAGGTACAGTAAGAGTTGTAGGTGGATACATTTGTCTAGAAGTTTAGAGATGGCAATAGGTCAGAGATTAGAGATATTATTGTTGTTACCCACTTTATGAAGGGGAATAATAAAGGCCTTTTTCCAGAGTTGGGGTACATGGCCTTCTTGGATTGGCCAATTTATGAGAATGCAGATTGGGAAGGCAATGGCTTCTGCAGTTGTCTTTAGAAAGTAGGAAGGAATATGATCAGGGGTGTTGGAGCATGGTTTTAAGTTATAAAGGAGTTTTTTTATAGTTGATATGGGAATGGGTTTTATAGAGAAGGAAGGGAGTTGGAAGAAGGAGGTATTTGAGGAGGAAGAGGGAGGGGAAGGTAGAGGTGAGGATTTAGGACTATTTGTGAAGGATGATGTTAGTTTAGTTATGGAGTCAATTAAGAATTAAATTGGGAAGCTAAATCCATGTCAGAGGCATTGGGATCTGGGTAAGGGTTTTCCTTTCTACCTGGGTTAAAGAGGAGGTGATACCATCCCATATTTGCTTTGGGTTTGTCTTATGGTTATTTTGGAGTGTGGAGAAGTATGATTTACAGTCAAAAGTATTACGTTTTTTAACTCTGTTATGAAGTATTTTGTATTCATTTATGGTGATGGGAGTTTTATTTTTATGGTGATGTTTCAAGGCTTTGTCTCAGAGGTGCATGATAGCTAAGGTATCTTTGCTTAACCAAGGGACAGTGTTACTTTTAATTCTTTTTGTTTTCAGTGGGGCAAAGGTATCTAAAAGGTTTATAAATGTGTTAAAGTAGGTGATGGCATTTCTATGGGGATAGTTTTTAGAGGTTTCCAACTGAAATGTTTTAATGTGTTAGAGAAGGTGAAGGGGTTGAAGTTTTTTAGGGAGCGTGTGGAGATATAGGTATGAGACCGTTGTAAGGAGGAAGAGTGATGATGAGCAAAGGTGGGAAAGTGATCACTGAGGGAGTCAGGGAGGGTACCACTACTGGATATATAATGCGGGTGAGAGACCAGAATCCAGTCAAGGGTGCTTCCAGAGTAGAAGTCCTTGGTAGGTCTGGTAGTGGTGTTGATTAGCTGATAGAAGTTGTAGAGCTTTATATTCAGAGAGTTTGTGGGAGTTGAATGGCAGTCCAGTTGATATTTATGTTGCCTAGGATTATAGTCTCTTTGGTTATGTTGGTGGAGAACCAGGAGAGTGTATCTTCGAGGATAGGGACCTTGTCACTAGGAGGGATACAGAGGGAGGCTATACATATGAATTTATGTCTATTTATCTAAATTAGGGCCAAAATGAATTCAGCATTAGCGAATTGCAGAATATGTTTAGTATATGGAGTAACTAAAAGGGAGGAAGAGTACAGGAGAGTGACTCCACCACATTTTTTATGGGTTCTGTCTTCTCTAATGATACTGTAGTTGGGGGGGTATTATTTCAGAGTCTTGGTTTCAGCCATGTTTTGGAGATGGACAGGATATCTGGTTGGTTATGGAGACGCCAGGCATGGAGGTTACATATATTTTGAACGTTCAGTGCTGAGAATGATAGCGATTTTCCTGTTGAAGGGGGAGTAAGAGGGAGGGAATTTCAACTGTAGGTGGGAGAGGGGCCAGGGTTATGGTGAACATCTCCAGAGTAAAGAGTGGTCATAAGTTGGGAAATTTGGAAAAACAGGTATTTAGACTGTTTATTATCTAGTTTAAAGATAAAATATTTTGTAGGAGTAGGCCTAGTTAAGACTGGAGTACTGTATTTGTAGGTAGAGATGAATTCGTAAGGGAAGAGCAGAGAGTTATTGAAGGAGAATAGATAGGGGCTTATGGAGGTAGAAGAGTATGTGTGTTGTATGGTGAGTAAACATGTATGAAAAGGGGGAGAGTGGTTGTTATTAAGAGACCTGGTGAGATAGCTTAGATCAGACAAGGTGAGAAGTAGTAGTATTTGGGTTATAAACAAGTTTGGTTTTGTAAGCATGGTGGTTATTTAGACTTTGAGTGGAGGGGGAATACTGAGTTAAGTGGATTGTGACATGGGATCTATGAAGTGGCTTGATATGAAGAGATGGGGGGGTGGGACTAGGAAATAAGGGGTTGGGGATGTTATGAGTGTGTTGGAGTAGGTGGGAGTTGGTGTGGATCATGAGTATATGTGTAGAGGTATCAGGGGCAGGGTAGGGGAGCGAAGTGAGCTTGCAGGGTGAATGGAGGGGGTAAAGCCAAGTAGGAGGAAGAACACTTAGCCAGCGGAAAACAATCATTGAAGCAGAGACCAGAGCTTAAGGTAAGGAGGCACAGGGGATGTGCTATGGGTCACTATGTATTTAAGGCAGAGAGAAGCAGAGAAATTCACAGGGGATTGGAGCTAAAACAGGACAGTGTAAATTAACTGAGTAATTGCTGTACCTAATAATGAGAGAGAAGTTGGTAGTGGATAAATGCTGCCACCTAGTGGCCAAACTGAGTAACTGTGAGGTTAAGGCACAAGCACTCAGAGGAGTGGGATAGGATGGAGTCTAGAGAGCTTAAAGGGAGACTAAAGTCCATGGTAGGCTGCTGGCAAATGCACACTGAGTCAATAAACAACCATAGAAAGGAATACGATGTTTTACACAATAGAGTACATACACACTGTTTTAGTTCAAATTTAATTGGTGGCAGTCCAGTGGGATATAGCCGGATGTCACACTATTTATCTGAGAATAAAAGGATGAAACAAAACTTTCTGGAAAGAATTAAAAACAGAAAGCAACAAGTTCATCAAATACAATAACAGGATGCAAAATAAAAATTCAGGCACTGCATAGTGCAAATCCATGAAAATTTGATGCAAATTTCTCCATGATGCTGTCAAATACATGTTTTTGTCTTGACCTAAGAGACAACTTGTATATATTTAAATACTTCATTATAGCCAAATCTAATGGCATAGAGGGGTTCATACATGACTACAGCCAGAGTGACCTAAATTCACTAACCATCTCAGATACCCACTCAAGCTGATGGGGAAGAAGTGGAATACAGGCTTCTATCTTTCTTACCTGTCTTTGGGGAAGGGAAAGGGACTTGCATTCAGGATATATGTCCACAATACAATCTTTGGTACTGACTGGGAGTCACTCAGACATGCTTGTCTACAAATGTACTGGGCTACTGGATCATGCCTAACATGTAGTCATGAATCAGAATTCAAGGTGTATTACACACTAACCTCTTATATGCCACTGAGTATGTGCAGTAGAATGGCATATGGAATAAACCCTCCTCTGCTGCAAGGATAGAAGTCACATTTCTGATTCTCCCAATCTTCCTCAAGACTGCAAGAAAATGAATAGATTACTGGGACAGCAGTCGAATGGACCAAAAAAACAAAGTAAGTAAATAAATAAATAAATAGATATACATGGGTATATAAACATATTTTCTGGAAATCTCTTGCAGATTACTACACAACTAAAAATTTAAGAAGCATTGTTGCTGGGACAAATAATATTAGCATCATAGTTAGAGAATAACTGCAAACAGAGTTTCCTATAATGCATGAGATTATCATCTCCAAGGTTCCAAAACAAAAAAAGCTTGATAATGGTCCATGAAATGGAAAATTATAATAAGTATGATTAAAGTGAGTTGAAATAGGAGAAAGAACTTATATTATCCCTGCAAAGAAAGTACCTCCGTAAATAAAACTGTCTGGAATAGGACCCCCATGATAGCTAAACAAAGAAAAAGCTCAAACCCATGAAAACAATATTGCATCTGCTCTAGACCCCCCCAAGGTAAAAAACATCTCTCATATGTTCAAAATGAGGTTCAAAACAAAATTAACAGATCCATAATAAAATGGAAAATAGTGATTAATACTAATCACCTAACTCAGCTAACTATATATACAATTCTAAAACTTTCCATACCCAGTGTGTCTCCACAGAAAGAACAAAACTGAAACAAGATACCCACTCTGGTCTAAAAATGAGTACTTCTCAAACTATCAGTGGTTGGGGACCAGTTGTTTTTATTTCCAATCTGTGTCAGGGACAATTTTTGTAAAACACACACAAAAAAACTGATTACTTAAAAAACGAAATAAAAACAGACAAAATACAAGCCCAGGTTATTTAGTGTAGGACTCAACAGACAATTTTTATGTAAATCAGTGCAAAACAATTAAAAGATTGTCACTAAGAAAATATTATGTCAGTTAGCACTGTATTCTGATACTTAATTTTTAACATGAGAGATAAGGTTGTTTCTTGCTTATTAACTTATCTAAATGAGGTTGTATTGATGACAATGCTACTCAAAGGGAATAATACATATCTAAACTGTTTCTATATTTTCTTTTAATAACATTCATAGTAGAGAGACAGTTTCATAGAGTTATGTTGACAAGAATGAAAGGAGAGATTTTAAAGAAATTTCAGCAACTCAGGCTATTCATTTTAATTTGTATCCAGAAATGAGGCAAGAGATGCAGTATTTTCAAATTTCATCTTCAAGCCTTTATCAGTAGCCAGTTCTAACAATTTAGCTTGTAAAGTTATAGTTTAATTTAAGTTATCTTTAGGTGAAAAAAATGGAACTGGATCCATAAATTTCCTGTGAGTGGATCTGCTTCTGATAGAAAGGATAATAATAATTATTCTGTCAAATTTGTAAGGTGTTTAGTGATAATTTTTCACAGATGTGTAATGTCAAGATCATCATGTTGTCAAGTGTGATCAGCACTGATAGATATTGTCAAGTTATGGAGCATTTCAGAACAATCTGTAGAATCTCTGTTCTTTCAAGCTTTTAACTTTTGATTTTGCCCTTCGATCTTATCTGCCATTGAAACCCATGTTGCATTTCTTCCTTGCATAGAAGTATTAGGATCATTACAAATACCAAAGATATCATACAAAAAGTGAGTCTTGCTGTCCAGTTCACTTCTAGTTTCTTATCTTGCAGAACCACGAAGAGTTTTTCTGTAGTTCAAACATTCCCAATCGAATCTTTCCCTCGATAATCATTGTACCCCAGCATGCAATAATGGTTGTTTATAATCAGTTTCCATACTATCATATAACAAAGAGAATAATCTAAAATGTAATGCTTTGGCCTTTACATAACTCAAAAATTTTACTGCATCACTGAGCACACTGTTTAGTTCAGCTGACAGTTTTTTTGTAGCAAGACTTTCTTGATGAAGGAAGCAGAGCATTGATGTACATTCTGGCACAAGCTCCCTATCCTGGGTAACTACTCCAGAATGTTTTCCTATCATTGTAGCTGCACTGTCAGAGCAAACCACTACATAAGACTTAAATACTAAGCTATATTTTTCAACAATGTAATCCTTCACAGTTTTATACAGTTCAGAGCTAGTTGTATTTGCTGGCATTGAAGCAGAAAAAATAATTTCCTTTACATCACCATCATATTAAAATCACATATAGACTAAAATAATTGCCATGTAAGCACTATATGTGTATTTGTCAAGCTGCAATGAAAAATATTTTGCTAGCTATATTTCTTCTGTGAAATGGTCTTCCTTATCATTAGCCAGTTTCTGAATAGGTTGAGTTATGGTGTCATTGGAAAGTGATACTTGAGATACCATATTTGCTGCAGACTCGTAACATTTCCAAGCAAACATCTTTGAAGCAGTCTTTCATCCATAATTGTTTATCATTTTAAGTCTTCGCAAACCAAAATGCTACTTTATAAGAAGCTCACAAAGCACCAGTGTTGATATTTTAAATACTGAACATTTGCTTCTATCAGATATTTAATTCAAAGAACTGTTTTAGTTTTCAGGGTTTTTTTGTTTGTTTTATGTGTAAATGCCTCAAGTTGTAATGGTTTAATTGCTTCATTACACAGCACTTCTCTGCATACCATGCATTGTTGTTTTCACAGTTCACCATTGTTTATGTCTATAAAACCCAACTCAGTATATAAGGGATCATTCTTCCAAGAAAAAGTATTGCAGACTCTTCGTCTTCATTTCTTTAGAATCCGTTCTATTGCATCATCATTTTCTTTACTGCTACTGCTGCATTCAGAAAAGCTGTGTTTTGTCTTGACAAAAATGTCCTGTGAAGCTTGTTTCACCATCTGTAAATTGTTAAAAAGAAATAAAAGATTTAATTTCCTAATCTATGTAATAATTTTAAACTACAAATTTACTCAAATGTCTGCCATTTCATGCTTGAAATTCTCAATTTATTTTATTTATTTATTTTATTTTACATTTGTTTACCAGGAAAGCCCGACTGGGCATAGGTTCTTTTTCAGTGGAGGCCCAGGGAAAAAAGATCCAGTAGTAAAACATTTACAAATATGGAAATCAAAAATATTTACAAGTGTTTTTTTTTTCTTTTCTCTTAGAACTAAGAGCATAGGAAACATAGTTACATATCAAAATACATAGTTAAGAGTAAAACATTTTTATACATGAGTGATACTACATTTACATATTTATGTTGACATTTTAAGGATGCATATAAAGGTCTATGAAGAATTTTCTAATTTTGATGCAAGAGCAATTATAATTCACCTCTAACTATTTATAAGTACAATATTAACGACTGAAATATTTACTACAAAACTCACTAAGTATACTTGACCTATTATAAACTTGGCATGTTAAGCACATCGTATGTTCTTCTATTTTATTAATGTATTTAGGCTAATAAACATTCTTTGATATCTAATAACAGAATAATTTATAGCTGAAGTTATGTTAGTCTATAATCAGAATGTCTACTGAATTAATAAATGGTAAACATTGGTATATATAAAGCATATCTAAACAACCAAATCTGCACAGTAAGATGAGATTTAATTAGAAGGGGGTGGGGAGGAGAAGGATGTGAGAATTAAAGAGATATTTCTAGAGACTTTTATGATCAACAAAATACAGCATTATACAATAATATAGATCAGATACTTTAATATTGTACAGAAGAAGGGGAGGGAAGGAAGAGGGTCTTAGATATAGTAATAGATACTCATATTTTACACATAATTTGTGACAGATTCAGAGAGATGTCTTCAGAGTAAATAACAGGTTTTAGTTTCCTGATAAAATTATTTTTTCTTTTCTCTTATTAGGAGTTGAGGTATCACAACTTAGTGATTTCGCTTAGATTGATCAACACAAAGACCTATTTGTATGTTAGAAATTAGTATACAACACCTCTTAAATACTCTTTAAAGGATAATAATATAGTTTTCATTACATGTCATTGGTCATTATTATTCAAATCATAATTTAAATCATTAAAGAGGTTTGCTCTCATACTTAATCTGTATAACTAATTAAACAAGGGCAGAAGCATTTTACTTGTGGAATCCCATTTTCAGGCCAAGAGAATAGGCACTATGATACTGTGGAATAAATCTTTACT
Organism: Protopterus annectens; assembly: GCF_019279795.1. Classification (NCBI taxonomy): domain Eukaryota; kingdom Metazoa; phylum Chordata; order Ceratodontiformes; family Protopteridae; genus Protopterus; species Protopterus annectens. The sequence continues at coordinate 586,265,341 of NC_056748.1, read as the reverse complement.
GATACCCAAAATAGTAGATACATTTTCAAAGAAGAACAGTATATGTTTAGTAGTGCTAGAGATAAAGAAAATATATATTACTTTAGCCAACACATATCGGATACCTGGCATCGGTGCAGAAACAGCTAATAAATATTTAGAGTTAATATCTATTAAATCTAAAGGAGACATAGTATATGCTGGAGGTTTTAATTGTATTCTTACTAAAAAGGGCACCACTAAAAATGATAATTTCAAATCATCTGCTCCAGCTAAAAAACTAAAGAATTTCATTAATTTATTAAATCTTAGAGACCTATATGATATAAAAGAACCAGAAGCATTGAACTACACACATTACTCATATAGACATGGAACACAAACAACTATTGATAAAGTGTTAATTACCAATAATCTAATTTCTATAACTCAGGAGGTTTTAATTAGTTCTTGTCCTTTGTTGTATCACAATGCTCTTTTATTCAAGGTTAATATCACACCAAAAGATCTGATAGCCTGGCAAAGATTACCTGCCTACATTGTTAAGCTTAATGGGTTTAAAGAATGGTTCTTAAATGAGATTAAATCATTCCTCACTATCAATGACCATCGTCTGGGACTTGTTAAAATCATGTCTAGATGGTAAAATTAAAAACTGGTATTTAAACAAAAAGAAACAATGGGATGATGAACTAATAACATTACAATCAAAAACTGAAACACTAAGAAAGAATTTAAATACCAAAGATATTAATACAAACTCTGAACTAAAATCACTAAATACTAAGTATATAGAAATCTTGAATCATAAAGTGGCAATAAATCTGGATAGGCTTAAATTTCAATCTTACTCTATAAATCAAAAAAATCTGCATAGATTGGCAGTCAAATCAAAAAAATGTAGCTAATGTAAGCTATATAAAAGAAATTACTGACAACACTAGAAAGAAACAAAGGCAAGTGACAGATCTAAAAGAAATCTTAGAAATATTTAGAACTCATCATGAAACCTTAAACAATACCAATTCAGATTCTGATAATATTCTGAATGAAAAATGTTTCTATGAAAACATCAACAAAAAAGTTATTAATGAACAAAGCACAAAATTGATTAAACCAATTTCATTAAAAAAACTTAAGGAAAATATTAAAAATCTTAAAAGCAATAAGGCTCCAGGAATAGATGGAATTATTGGTGAATTTTACAAACTTCTCCCTGATGATATTCTAAAAATTCCAGTAGCAGCTTTTGAGGAATTTAGAAAGCATGGAAACATTTTCCCTCATGGAAATATGCCATAATTTCACCCATTTTAAAGCAGGACAAAGATCCCAAACTAGTAACATCCTATCATCCTATCTCATTATTGAATGTTGTTTATAAAAATTTCACTTCAATTCTTGCAAAAAGACTAACTCAAATCATGCCAAAGTTAACAGCAGAAGATCAAACAGGCTTCATATCAAACAGGGAAGTTCAAGACAATGTCATCAAAATTCTATCTTTAATATATTTACCGAATAAGAAAAAGAAAGAATTGTCCATTATTAGCTTTGATCTGGATAAAGGTTTTGATTCTAACTTAGCCATATCTATATAAAGTACTAGAAACATTTGATTTTTCCCCTGATTTTATAAAACTAATAAATAATCTATATGAAGACTTGATGTCTTACATCAAAATTGGTGCTTTCTTATCTACTCAAATCAAAATATTAAAAGGAACTAAACAAGGCTGCCCACTCTCGCCCCTATTATTTGCCTTAGCAGTGGAACCATTAGCTAATTACATAAGAAATGACACTAATATTGTTAGTTTTTCTATTAATTCATACTATACTTCTAAAATACAAATCTTCGCTGACATTTTGTTAACTATTGGAAATATAGATTCTTCAATAGATCATATTATAAAATCTCTAAAAATTTTTGAAGAAATCTCAGGTTTAAAATTTACAATAAAACAAAACTATACTGTTAAACAAAAAAAATAGTACCATATTGGAAAAACACAATAATTTTAACTGAAAAATGACACATTTAAATATTTAGGAATACATATAAAAACTAATTGGAAAGACATTATATATATGAATTATAATAACCTAATAAAGAATATTTAAGCAAATGAGAAAATATGTTTTTCACTATGGAAGAAAAATTATTATTAATAAAAATGTGCATTTTACCAAAACTTCTATTTCTATTTCAAACTATAATAGTTGGAATATTCTAAAAAAATTAATAAAACAACTTAACTCGCTTCTGTTTAAATTGTTATGGCATCCACAGAAACCAAGAATAAGATAAGACTGACACTGCATGGAATGGGAAAAGGAAGGTATTGCATTTCCCGATCTAGACCTTTACGCTGAATCAGCTATACTTAATATAATGAGTCAGTGGTTAAGATATAAATACACATCAAACTGGAAGAAATTACATGAAGCTATTTTACTTTCTAATCTTGAAACAATAAACAATGACATGTTTACAGATAATATAAGATGTTTTTAGTTGTAAAGGACATAATCTATAAAGAAAAAAATTGAAAGATATCCTCATTGTATTAGTTACAAACTAAACAACTTTAAAAAGATAATGAACAGTAATTACAAGTCAATACATCTCTTATTCTTAATGTTTCCAATAGCATTTACAAGGAAATCTTTAGATTCATTAATATAAGGAAAATAATGGAGATGAAGGAAAATGGTCTAATATTTTGGCACCAATTCCTTGGTAATAATATATATGATACAAATAGTCTTATACCAAGATATAATTTAAATCAAAATAACTGATTAAATATTCAAATTTTTAGAGAGCAGTTAATAAATGAGCTCAAATCAAATTAAGTGCTCAATATTTCATTACATCCAAAAATAATCTCTCTTTTCTGTGAGCTGAATATGACAAACTACAATGCAGGTTTTTCATTATCTAGGATATATAAAACACTAAGAGCAGACTTACAAATAACCAAAGATTCTTTATGGAGCTATGTTGAAAAACTAACTAAATCTAAGTTTTCAGACTATGATGGAGCCTTGATGTTAAAATCAGTTAACAACACAACCTCATCTCCTTTTTGGAAAAATTTCACTTGGAAATGTGTCCATAAGAGCTACATTACTCCACATAAAATAATTTTGATTTCACGTAATAGTAGCCATAAATGTTGGAGATGTGACAAAACTTTATGCGCAATCCGGGCTTATATGTTTCTTGAATGTAGAATGGTTATTCCCTTTTGGCAGGAATTTAAGGTCTTCTCAAAGGCTTTGTGGTCGAACAAATGTGATATCTCAGATTCATTATTATTATTTAATAGACACAAGTGCATCTTCTCTGGTCTCTTCTTGCAATTGCAAGGAAAATTATTACATCAAACTGGAAAAGTAGAAACATTCTCTATTTTACTGAGTTTATTTTACTGGCCAGAACTGTATGTAAAAGAGAACTGTTAACCCTTGATTTAAGATCAACAAAAGTAACTCATAAGAAATTATCGTGGATAAAACTAAAGAAATTATTAGATAAGATGTAATAATACCAATGTAAATTTATGTATGTTATGGGCATTGTAAATAGTTTTGTTGTATATAGTTATGTTTTATTTAAATTGTTTTAAATTTACAGAAATCTCTTGTTTTGTTTGTGAAAATCAATAAAAACTGTTTAAAAAAAAGAAAATATTTACAAGTTAGAAATGCGAAAACATCTAAGAAAAAGCAATACAGTTTTCATCAACGTGTATGTGGAAAAGGAGAAGTTATACATTTAAAAACAGAGATACACAAAAGTATGTTTAGTAGGTTACTATGTTATTAATCTTGACAGTACATGAACGAATAGTCCCTATAGTTGGTAGCATTCACAGGAGCATTCAGCAGAGTGCATCAACCACAATGAAATATAATTTAGAGATGCAGAAGGTTATTTACTTATAGATGCTGTTGTTTGAATCAACAAGAGATTTTGTTTACATTGTTTCTAGGGGAACAAAACTAATAGATAGATTAAAGGAGTCCTAACCAGATGTGCTTCAAGGACATAACCAAGTTTCTTCTAAGTGTGACTTAAGGAGTTCTTTTTAATTGTAAAATAGAACTATTTGAGGTTACAAGGGTTGGAAGCTTGTTCCATATTTTTGGAATATAGTTAGAGAAGAGACAGGACTGATAGGATGGGAAAGGTGAGGAAGGGTGTGAAAATATTGGAGAGGCAGACATCTGATTCATATTGAGGATACAAACTGGAAGTCGACCACCACAATAAATGGATAAAATGTATTTATTGTGAACAGATAAGCGCTTTCACGTGTGCCAAGACACGCTTCTTCAGATCCTTACAACAGACATCTTCTAAAACCAAGTATATATACACATTTCTAAAGTGATCAATTAACTTAATTAATCTAAACCTAAACATGTGATTAAAATCATTCAATTAAACAGACCAAGCACTGGCAAGTACTGTTGCTCAAGTTGCAAAGTAGATGGAATAAACAAATGCAGAATCAACAAGCTCAAACAGTTGCATAATGAACAAATTTTCTTAGTTAAAACAGAGGCAACTAATCTTAAAACTATGTGTCCTAAGAACTTTTGTTCAACCAGTCCTAATGACTGAAAATAAATAAATGTTTTAAAAACCTCTATGTCCAATATATCCTATGAGTATATGATGAATGTGCAAAACCGCTGAGATAGAATAAAATAGAATAAAACTGAAATATCAGATGTTGTCAGGCAATAGCATGAAATTACTGCCCTTCCTTTTAAAACTCCTTATCTATTACATGAATTATCAGTAAAAGTGAAAACCTAGCTTATATATAAGTCTAAAATTGTGTAAAAATAAACGTAAATATAAATGCAGTATAAATACAACAATATGAAATTTATGTACATATGTATGTATGTCTGAGTAAAATAAACATAAAAAGTGTATAAAAAGTGTATAAAAATATATGAAAATGTATAAAATATATGCATATTAGTAAAGCCATGTGTATGGCTCACTTAGTGATGCAGCAGTAACAAATAAACACATTGAACTGGAAAGGGAACGAATATGATCAAATATCTGGAATGAATTGATTGCATGTGTTAAATAGAACTCATAAACAAACACAAGTTGCAAAAGATAAAAATATATGAAAAACATTGAAACGGAAAAATTGGTATAAAGCCTAGTATCTATAAAAATCTATAAAAATACATGGCCATGTACTATCCAAATGTGTATGTAAAAACTGTCAATCTAACAAAAGCGTAGCAGGCTAAAACCTCCTGACAGGATATACAAATTACATTAATCTTTCCTATGCTGACATTATGGGTATGTCAAGAAAAAACTGCTGATCCAAGTCTGTATATAGAATAAGAAATGTAATAATGAACAAGTTTAATCAAATAAATGTATCTGTATACACTACCACTAAAATCAGACATAGTTAAGAGAATTACTTTGCACTGCGTCCTTTCAAAGGAGCCCTTACACTGACATATTGATTGAGTCCTGGCTCATAATGTGCTTTGAGTTTGAAAATCCAAGAGAGTTCCACCAACTCTAAATCATTAAAATTGTCTCCATCTCTAGAATTAGGTAGAACTGTCTGTAGGATTCTAAATACAAATGAATGTGTTAAATTATTAGCAATGTGTTTAGCCACAGCACTTTTGGTATCACATTTCCTAATATCTAAAGCATGTTCCAGTATCCTCTCCCTCAAAGTCCTAGTAGTCATTCCTACATAGAACACTGTACAACTCTGGCATGTAGCTAAATATATAAGGTTCTTGCTTGCACATGTACCTTTGTGATGGGGTTCAAACCTGTAGTTCAACACTGGATGTTCAAACTCCTGAACTGTAGTAATCAATGTACATGCACTGCACTTGTTACAAGGAAAAGTACCTGACTTCACATTCTTGTTGATGCTTATATTCTCATTAACATTATTAGACTCTATACATAGGAGTCTACTGAAATTCTTACTGTTGCGAAACATATATGATGGTGTGGAGCCCACTATCATTGCTAACTGTTGATCAGTCAAGAGGATATGCCAATTGCTGAGAATAATGTATTTAATGTGATGGATGTCACTGGTGTATCTAAGATTAATTCTAACTCTGGAACTGTCAAAGGACTTCTTGCCACGAAAACCAAACGTATTTGTGTGATTACCAACTAAAGCAGTCTCTTCATTGAATAGAACCTGATTCTTGACCTTCCTGATCTTTTCTTTGTCATAGCCTCTGTCCAAAAAACATTGCTCTAAAAAACTGCTCTGTTTATTGAGTTCAACACTGTTGTGACATAACCTCTTAATCCTGGTGAATTGGCTCTTCATTATGCTATCGAATACGTATCTGGGATGCATACTACTAAACTGGAGTAGGGTGTTCCTCCAACATTCCTTTCTGAAAATAGTTGTCTCAATCTTATGATTCATGTTCTTATATAATCTCACATCTAAGAAATCTATACTCTGTGGGTCATGACATATCGTAAAACTCAGAAAGTCAGTAGTAGATTCTAACTGTTCTATAAAGACTAGAAGCTCAGATATACTCCCATGCCAAAATAAAAGAACATCATCCACAAAGCGTTTATAGAGGCTAATTTTCTTAAAACTATCATGTGTGAACAAATGTTTCTGCTCCCAATGCAGCATGACTAAATTCGCGTAAGTGATGGTGCAGGGGGTGCCCATGGCTACCCCCCACTGTTGTAAATACAGTTGGTCTCTAAACTTAAAAACATTGTTGGTTAAAACAAGTTCCATGATAGCACATAATAATCCCTCTTCACTAGAGTTGAACTTCTGACTCTTATTTATAATGTCCCTCAGAGCCTCTAAGCCAAAATTGTTGGGTATGGCAGTGAACAGGTTCTTTACATCCAAGGTCACAAAAAGTAACCCCTCCATATTTGTATGGTGATATTCAGTTAAGCAGTCTAGCAACTCATAAGTATCTTTTAAAATTGATGTAGTCTCACTAACTAGCGGTCTCAGTTTCTTCTCTATAAAGACGGATAATGTCTCAGTAACCCAACCTTGTCCCACTACTATGGGTCTCATAGGTGGTGGGTATATGCCTTTGTGTATTTCCGGCAAGCCTTTAATGTATGGTATCCGAGGTTTCTCTATAAAAAAGTACTGGTATAGATCATAATCTATTTGTCTGCACATTAAATATTTGAGTTTGTTCATTATGCAACTGTTTGAGCTTGTTGATTCTGCATTTGTTTATTCCATCTACTTTGCAACTTGAGCAACAGTACTTGCCAGTGCTTGGTCTGTTTAATTGAATGATTTTAATCACATGTTTAGGTTTAGATTAATTAAGTTAATTGATCACTTTAGAAATGTGTATATACACTTGGTTTTAGAAGATGTCTGTTGTAAGGATCTGAAGAAGCGTGTCTTGGCACACGTGAAAGCGCTTATCTGTTCACAATAAATACATTTTATCCATTTATTGTGGTGGTCGACTTCCAGTTTGTATCCTCATTTGACTTTATTTATTTCTGGAGAAGACCTTTGGGCTACAGTGACTGTGTGTTTTCAGATTTATTTCCTTTGCCTTGAGTCACTGAAGCCACATGATGGATAACTCTTCGATATAACTTGATTTTGCACCGGAGAAAATGGACCACAGGAGGAAATGGGAAACAGTATTGGATACACGAGATAATCCTTTCCTTGCCATGGAACTTTTTGTCACAGATTCCAATGTTAATGTTACTAATACTGACAACCTACGTGAGTTCAATGTGAGTATGAAGGAGTTAGAGAACATGTTGTATAAACTACAAAGGTATACTTGGCAAAGAAGACACTTAGAAGCATGTTTGCACTTTAAAATAGTGCCGAGAGGGATGAGAGTTCTCTGCATGCCCACCTATGGCGACAGCCATCCGGATCTATTGAAGAGGTGGCAGCAGTTGAACCTAGAACTTAGCTACAATTATATTAAATTATTGCTGGATTATTTCTCTCCCTTAGAGAAAGAACTGAGTACTAAGGCTGAAGTTCTATACAACACTTTACATGACAAATTTAAAGGGGCGATGTATACACAACGTATAGAATCCCTGCTAAACCAAACCTGTGCGTATGGTGAGAGGTTACAACAAATTAAAATGCGGAAACTCCAAAGAGACTATTTCGATTTTACAAATAGTCAAGTCTTTGTATGGCCAAGAGTTAGGAACAACAGGGAGACTGAATTTGTAACTAACAATACTGCTAATATTTCCCGTAATGAAGCATTTGCTCCTACGACAAGCCTGAATGACAGTACTGCTTTAAATGATCTGCCTGCAGCTTTGGGGGTGATGATGTCATCAGAGAGAGCGTCAGGCACTCCCACAATGGATTCTGAATGCACACCACCGCCAAACCAACTAGCTTTACCACGGTCTATTTTAAACAACACTGGAGCTAAACCGAAGATAGCACAGACCCACATCGAGCGTTTTTTACCCCTTCCTGTACAGAACGCACAAGGAGCGAGGGGGAGGTCGGACAGCAGAGACAGATTCAAGAGGAAGCTGTTGGGAGAACAACAGAGCCGGAGAGGTCGAGGAAGGAATGGAGCAACTTAGTGGTTAATTTATCAAGGTACTGTTTAACACCTATGGACAGTGAGCTATTAAATAGAGGTATGAATTACATTCCTGCTCAGATCAGCAACATTTCAGAAGTCTTGAAAGACTTGAGACTGCTCCTACGTAATGTGTCTCTGAAACTACTTTTTAACAGTAAGAAGGTTTCAGATGAAGCCTCCGATAACATTATTGTATCTTGTTTTAAGAAAAAGAGTACTTTCACGCCAGCTTTGAATCCTGTAGCTGAATGTTTTTTAAAGGTCTGTGAAGATGATTTATACAAGTACTATTATGATTTTAAACATAGCGCATTGTTTTCCAACACACATACCACTGAATGGGATAGGATTTATTCTTTAAAACGGAATAGTGATTTGGTAATAAAATCAGCAGATAAGGGGGGAGCTATTGTTTTACTAGATACTGAAGTATATCAAGATGCGATGCTCACCTTACTAAAGGAGATCACTACATATAAACCCATCAGTCATTTAGAACTTACTAGAATTGTTTATGTAGTACACCAAGAGCTCTATGAGTATTTAATGTGCAGACAAATAGATTATGATCTATACCAGTACTTTTTTATAGAGAAACCTCGGATACCATACATTAAAGGCTTGCCGAAAATACACAAAGGCATATACCCACCACCTATGAGACCCATAGTAGTGGGACAAGGTTGGGTTACTGAGACATTATCCGTCTTTATAGAGAAGAAACTGAGACCGCTAGTTAGTGAGACTACATCAATTTTAAAAGATACTTATGAGTTGCTAGACTGCTTAACTGAATATCACCATACAAATATGGAGGGATTACTTTTTGTGACCTTGGATGTAAAGAACCTGTTCACTGCCATACCCAACAATTTTGGCTTAGAGGCTCTGAGGGACATTATAAATAAGAGTCAGAAGTTCAACTCTAGTGAAGAGGGATTATTATGTGCTATCATGGAACTTGTTTTAACCAACAATGTTTTTAAGTTTAGAGACCAACTGTATTTACAACAGTGGGGGGTAGCCATGGGCACCCCCTGCACCAACACTTACGAGAATTTAGTCATGCTGCATTGGAAGCAGAAACATTTGTTCACACATGATAGTTTTAAGAAAATTAGCCTCTATAAATGCTTTGTGGATGATGTTCTTTCATTTTGGCATGGGAGTATATCTGAGCTTCTAGTCTTTATAGAACAGTTAGAATCTACTACTGACTTTCTGAGTTTTACGATATGTCATGACCCACAGAGTATAGATTTCTTAGATGTGAGATTATATAAGAACATGAATCATAAGATTGAGACAACTATTTTCAGAAAGGAATGTTGGAGGAACACCCTACTCCAGTTTAGTAGTATGCATCCCAGATACGTATTCGATAGCATAATGAAGAGCCAATTCACCAGGATTAAGAGGTTATGTCACAACAGTGTTGAACTCAATAAACAGAGCAGTTTTTTAGAGCAATGTTTTTTGGACAGAGGCTATGACAAAGAAAAGATCAGGAAGGTCAAGAATCAGGTTCTATTCAATGAAGAGACTGCTTTAGTTGGTAATCACACAAATACGTTTGGTTTTCGTGGCAAGAAGTCCTTTGACAGTTCCAGAGTTAGAATTAATCTTAGATACACCAGTGACATCCATCACATTAAAGACATTATTCTCAGCAATTGGCATATCCTCTTGACTGATCAACAGTTAGCAATGATAGTGGGCTCCACACCATCATATACGTTTAACAGTAAGAATCTCAGTAGACTCCTATGTATAGAGTCTAATAATGTTAATGAGAATATAAGCATCAACAAGAATGTGAAGTCAGGTACTTTTCCTTGTAACAAGTGCAGTGCATGTACATTGATTACTACAGTCCAGGAGTTTGAACATCCAGTGTTGAACTACAGGTTTGAACCCCATCACAAAGGTACATGTGCAAGCAAGAACCTTATATATTTAGCTACATGCCAGAGTTGTACAGCGTTCTATGTAGGAATGACTACTAGGACTTTGAGGGAGAGGATACTGGAACATGCTTTAGATATTAGGAAATGTGATACCAAAAGTGCTTTGGCTAAACACATTGCTAATAATTTAACACATTCATTTGTATTTAGAATCCTACAGACAGTTCTACCTAATTCTAGAGATGGAGACAATTTTAATGATTTAGAGTTAGTGGAACTCTCTTGGATTTTCAAACTCAAAGCACATTATGATCCAGGACTCAATCAATATGTCAGTGTAAGGGCTCCTTTGAAAGGACGCAGTGCAAAGTAATTCTCTTAACTATGTCTGATTTTAGTGGTAGTGTATACAGATACATTTATTTGATTAAACTTGTTCATTATTACATTTCTTATTCTATATACAGACTTGGATCAGCAGTTTTTTCTTGACATACCCATAATGTCAGCATAGGAAAGATTAATGTAATTTGTATATCCTGTCAGGAGGTTTTAGCCTGCTACGCTTTTGTTAGATTGACAGTTTTACATACACATTTGGATAGTACATGGCCATGTATTTTTATAGATTTTTATAGATACTAGGCTTTATACCAATTTTTCCGTTTCAATGTTTTTCATATATTTTTATCTTTTGCAACTTGTGTTTGTTTATGAGTTCTATTTAACACATGCAATCAATTCATTCCAGATATCTGATCATATTCGTTCCCTTTCCAGTTCAATGTGTTTATTTGTTACTGCTGCATCACTAAGTGAGCCATACACATGGCTTTACTAATATGCATATATTTTATACATTTTCATATATTTTTATACTTTTTTTATACACTTTTTATGTTTATGTTACTCAGACATACATACATATGTACATACATTTCATATTGTTGTATTTACACTGCATTTATATTTACGTTTATTTTTACACAATTTTAGACTTATATATAAGCTAGGTTTTCACTTTTACTGATAATTCATGTAATAGATAAGGAGTTTTAAAAGGAAGGGCAGTAATTTCATGCTATTGCCTGACAACATCTGATATTTCAGTTTTTATTCTATTTTATTCTATCTCAGCGGTTTTGCACATTCATCATATACTCATAGGATATATTGGACATAGAGGTTTTTTAAAAACATTTATTTATTTTCAGTCATTAGGACTGGTTGAACAAAAGTTCTTAGGACACATAGTTTTAAGATTAGTTGCCTCTGTTTTAACTAAGAAAATTTGTTCATTATGCAACTGTTTGAGCTTGTTGATTCTGCATTTGTTTATTCCATCTACTTTGCAACTTGAGCAACAGTACTTGCCAGTGCTTGGTCTGTTTAATTGAATGATTTTAATCACATGTTTAGGTTTAGATTAATTAAGTTAATTGATCACTTTAGAAATGTGTATATATACTTGGTTTTAGAAGATGTCTGTTGTAAGGATCTGAAGAAGCGTGTCTTGGCACACGTGAAAGTGCTTATCTGTTCACAATAAATACATTTTATCCATTTATCGTGGTGGTCGACTTCCAGTTTGTATCCTCATTTGACTTTATTTATTTCTGGAGAAGACCTTTGGGCTACAGTGACTGTGTGTTTTCAGATCTGATTCATATTGGCAAGTCAGATGGGGTTCCTCAACTAAAATGACTTGCCAACATCAGATGTCCGACCTTTACATAGCTCTGTCTTTTTTAACAGAAGCTGGTGTGGAAAGGAAGAGAAAAAGACTTTTTTAAAAGTGGTGGCGGTAGGTGCTGCTGGCAATGCTGTACTGTGGTTATGAAGAGGGAGCTCTGTGGGATTCTTTTCCAGTGTACTTCAAGAAAAGCTACAGAGACTGGTAAATGCTTTACAATTTGCAGACGGTCCATGTTCTATACTTTGAGTAACTCTGCCATAAACAACAAATTTAAAATATAAAGTTAATTTAATTTTTTGCAGTGTTGTAAACTTTTTCAATAATATTTAAGCATCTAATTGCTGTTAGTATATTACAAACTTAACTGCAAGTTTTTGATTATACAGAATATGGTATTTAAAAACATAGCAAAAGCAATTTCTTTTTTCCCATCCTTCCATTATTTTTGTTTGTAATATGCAACTGTAAAATTCTAACATTTAACAGAATTTGCTAGCAATGCATACTAATTTTATTTTATTTATTTATTTGTCATTTGTTTACCAAGATATTCTGAGTGGGTCAGTAGAACCTATTTTCATTGGAGGCCCGTGGAGAAGAACTCCAAAAGTACAAACAACAACATAGAAAATAAGTGAAAGATTAATACAGATACATATGAAGACCCACACAATTCAGTAAGAAAACATTGTCAGGGGAAAATAAGTATATTTGCATATAATATATGTTGTACAGCTTGGCCTTAGGATAAATATACAGTCTGTTGATAGAGCCCTATAATATAGTTTTTCTTAGGTAGTGTTAAGAGAGTTGAAAGACATAAAAATTGTATGTATGCATCCAGAGGTATGTGAAATTATTTAAAATTAATAAGGGCTGTCCAGATCATTTATTGTTTCAGTGAGATCTCTATTTATGGTGTACATCACAGTATCATGAAATAGCCTGGCTACATATAGCTGGATAAACCAAGGTGGAAGTAACAATAAGCTTTGATGTGAAGAAGTTATTAAATTTTTCATCTGAGACTGATGCAGTTATCAATTTTGCAGCTGCTTACTGTAGAATTCTCTTTGTTTCGTGTGGCTGTACTCAGTTATAGGAGCTTGCACAGCAGGAATTCAAACAAAATCAAATGTTAAATTCATGTCCCACAAACACAACAAATACAGCTCAAAGTTCTGAACTCTCATTCACCAGTTCTAGCATTTTAATCATACAAAGTATGAAATGTTTCATCTTAAATAAAGGCTGTATATAGGCAGGTTTCACTGGCCTCTGGCTATAAAAGGCAGCACAAACATGCTTTAAAACATAAAATGATAACAGTTTTCTTGTATGAGATATTACCTTGTGCATGCTTCTGAGGAATTGCTTCAGCTGTTCCACAACAGCAAAAATATGTTGTAGCTGAAGTCTGACTATAAAGTAAATGAAACATTATGAGCATTACGTCTGAATCTGAAGATAAACAGCTACATTAGTATGTTGTTGTTACAGATTTGTCCCCTGGCAAAAATCTAATGGTGTTCACAGATCTAATTTAATATAACTGTCTTTCATAGTAAATGATCTTCAGGTTAAGTGAGTGGAAAATACAAATGCTGTAAAGATAGTGGTCTAACTTTTATTTTATATAAATAATGGCAGAGTTAAACTTAAAAGGCCACAATTAGTCTCATGATGTCTTTTCTGTACAATTCAATGTTTAAATGGGTGTCCTGTGTAATACAAATATGTAATGCTTTCAGTAACTTTTATAAAGCTGAAAAAAAGGTTTATGCAATATACATATGATCTGAATTCAAATAACAGCGGTAGGAGAAGAATCTACTACTTGAGATTACACCTCCTTTTTCTACCTCACCACTACAATTTATACAACTTATTCACTACATTTTCAGGACATCAGTGGTTCTTGTGTAACTGCAAAGCTATAGAAGTCATGTAATAAATATGAAATACAATGAAATGTATATTCACTGAAGAATGTTAGCTCTTTCAGTAGCCATGTATATGATAACAATTGAACAGCTAAGAGGCTTAAGAAGTCAGTAATTCAAACAGATGAGCTATTGAGCTTAAAAAATATTACATTGAAGGTTAGTGATGTCATGTGACTTTTACTCATCAGAGTCATGATATGTGTACTTTAGAAACTTAGATAAAAACGTTTCCAGATACTCGAAGAAATACAGTTATCATCACTGTCTTCTTATTCCAAAGCAGAAGTATGGTTATCCAGCAAAGCTAAGTTCACAAAAATACAGTAACCGACACCTCACCATCGACATCCAGCAAATTGACTCCATTGAATACTGACAGTAAAACTTTATCTCACATATACTCAGCTCATGCGATTCATGACTTAATATATAAACCTTCAAAATATCCAGCACTAAGCAACATTCTCACAATTACAATCCCAAATGACCTCTACATTCTTATGATAAACAACTTCTTTCTACTTATAAACCGGAGAGATCGTTAGGAAATTCCCCATACTCTCCTTGTGATGTCAGGTCCTGGAACACAGTCCCACTTGCACTAAGGTCTACATCTTACCTCCAAACTCTTAAATCTATACTAACAGAATTTCTAGCTGAATTCTAAGTTTGTTCCTGTACTACACCCAACTAAACACTTTCTATTCTCTATTTCAGCTTCATCAGCTAACTCCATAAACAAAAACTGTAAGCCCACCACTTAAGATGATTTACATATTAGGTTGTATTCCTTTTTGTACGTATTGCAAATATTTACCCAGTTTGGTATTACTTGTCTCCACTGGAGCACCATCTGCTCATAATATCTATACATCACAAGTATCTACTCATATCTAGGACCAATTGGTTTATTTAATTTAATCACTCTGTTATTTCCTTATTACTTCCTTATGTACACACATCTATAATTTCCTGTCTACAAATCACAATCTTCTATCTTCTCCAAGCCTAACTCACCTGTATTTTTCTTTCCTCCTCCTTTCTCACAACTTCTGCCATCTTATTCAATATTCCCTATATATATGCATTGCACCTGTGGTGTTATAATGTCTTTGCTAGTAAATCATTCTCTTTATTTTTTCCTATAGCAACTATGTTATCCTGTTCATAAGTTTTTGTCAATAATTTTTCATCGCAGCTATAGTAATGTGATTCTCTTACATGTGCATCTTGCAATTTATTTCTGCCTGTGATCGTCTTAATATTGCCTTTACTGGAGCATTTCTCCCCTGGCCTTGTCTAGAAAAGGATACCATTGCCCAGACAGACTTTCCTGGTCAACAAATATCAATAAATAAATAAATAACACTGATGGCCGACAGTACAAATTTCACTTGCTCAAGATAAGCATAATGCTCATACATTTCTGTATTTTGTTTGGGGGTAAAGCTGCTCTTTCCTTACTATAAGATGCTGTGTTGCTTAATTATCCAGCATACCTATCAACTACAAAGACCCTGTAGCTCAAACAAAAATGAAAACTCCAGGCTGCAGCTGTCTGCCCTAGAAAATGTCTCTTCAAAGTAAGAAAAACTAGAAGCAAATGATGTGGCTGTCAGTAAACTGTCATAATGCCCTGCAAAAACATCACCACATTAATTAAGGTGCATAGATAGCAACTATATCAGAAAGTAACACGTGAATGTCTCATGCTCTTGTAAAAGTTTAATATCTCTGCATCATATTAGTGTGTGTGTGCAACAGCTAAACCTATGTATATAGTTTTGTGGATTTAACCTGCAACTACATCTAGCTGGAGAAAAATTCCCTAAATGCAAATTGCATTTAATATAGATAAATATACCTTACCTACTGTTTCTATAATAAATGTAAAAACACAACCAAAAGTTATTAACAGTAAGACTTTTCAGGTGTTTCTATGACATCATTATATTATAAATGTAGTCACAGAACATGAAATTACAAACTGTTTTAAATTGTTAAAAAAATTGAATTGTGTCCTCATTTATTTATTCATTTAAATATTTGTGCAGGATAAAGTGATGATCCATTGAAGACCAATTTCAGTCTCAACCTAGGGAGAGAAAGACAATAGTTTAGGAGAAGTCAAATGTATAGTTCATTTTCCTGAAGATTTTAAGAGAATGGAGGAAAATAATCAGAGCAGAAGGTGACCTGCTATTTATAACAGACAGCTCTAGAAACAAGAAGTCTGTCTGTATAGCCACAAGAGGCTAGATACAGAAAATGCGCTATGGACAATGTGTTAGGGCAATGCTATATGAAAAAAACAGATGTTAGTTTACAAAACATGGTTAGACAAGTATGAAAGGGTAAAAGGAAACCATAGCAAGGTTATTCCATGTTTCATGGTATCCCACACTGCTAATCAGGCTTTCTGTATGTAATTTTCTTTAAGGAAAAATATCTCACTGCACAAAGTGGTGTACCATGTTAAGTAAACACTGAAATTATTACTCCAGCAATTTCTGTGTAAATGAGGTTTGGTAACAAACCAATTTATTCAGGGACATCTTCGGAAGGGGGTTGGGGTTAGATAAATATATTAGTAGGAGTTAAGAGGGGAGGAGGGATGAAAAGTTTAAATGGGAATCAGGGATATTTGTGAGGAAATGAGGTAAGGGTAGGGAGGGGCTTAAGGGGTTTATGCAAATATAACTAGATAGGGCATTCACATTTTGGCATGAAGAATACAGAGATGTGATGACCACCTTAGCCCAAGGTGAGATACCCTTACTGATGAGGTGGACCATGTAGAAAGCTTTCCGTGCAACGGAGGCAAAATGGTGGTGAAAAGTCAGGTTATCGACCTGGGTGCCCAAATCCCTCACAACTGATTGTGTGCTTTGGACCTTGTTAATGGGATTATTTGTGGGGATGTCATTTCCCCTTCCATCACTTGCAATGGCAGGTTGAAGACAACAGAAACATCATCAGGCAGTGGAAATAGAGTTCACTTTAACATTGATCTTAAAATTGGGGAAGTGCTCGGGGGCAAGTGGGGTAGGCAGGTGGATGTGGGTTGGAGGTGGATTTTCACTGAATCTCTTTCATTGACTTCATTAATGTGCTTGGATTCCTTTGCACAGGGAGCCACAATTGAGGTTGTTTGTGCTGGTTTTTCATTATTTGTTTCCTGAGTAGTTGCTAGTAGTGTTTGGAAGCCTACAACATTGGTAAATATGAAATTGTTTGCTCTGGTTGCAAGCTTCAGGATGACCCTGAGGAACATTAGCTTGCCGAGCATGTGAGGTGAGTTCTTACCATCATGCAGGGAACATACCTTTCAGTTCTTCATGATTTCCCCCTGGTATTGCTAGATGAGCAAGAAAGTTCCCACTTTGTTTCATTTTTAGCTCTGTCCTGGTTAATCCTTTCAAAGATCGGTGACTTTTGCAGGTAATGTGGTGTATTACACTTACTGTATAATTTAAAAGTCATTACGAGTTATAAACTTGTCAAGGTTCAAGTTACTAGTACTAATGTTTTTAAAGTGTCCTTGACTTGCTCTGGATTTGTCCCTGATATTGTTGGAATTGTCCCTAATTGTTTTATATTATATATATATTTTATATTAACATTTGTTGACCGGGAAAGTCTGACTAGGTTCCACAGATCCTGTTTTCAGTGGAGGCCCGGGGAGAAATGCTCCAGAAGCATGTCTTTATAATGTGGGAGGCAACCGGAGTACCCGGAGGAAACCCACACGAATGCAGGGAGAACGTGCAAACTCCACACAGAAGGCACCCCAGCCGAGAATCGAACCGGAGAACCTCTTGCTGTGAGGCGACAGCATTAACTGCTGCACCACTACGCCGTTTTGGAGCTATGATGAAGGTTTTGTAATTTTCCTTGCCAGGTACATATTGTGGTTAGAGCTGCATATACAGCAAGAAGCACAGGGCATTCTGTAATAGGCCCATAGGTAGTTCTCCATTAACTACATTTATGTGATTGCACAAGGATATCTTTGTAGTGCTTGTTTATAGAAATGATCCCACACTGTCTTGCAAATTAAGTTAACTTGGTTCATACAGTGTGATTAGGCTTGGATGGAAATTGCGCGGTTATTCAGGTATTTTTGATGCTTACCCTTCAGCCGCAGTTACTGCTGCTGGTGTTATAAAACTGCTTATTGCATGATGTTCCTTTAATGGTACAGAGGATTTGCAGAGGGATAGAGTGGTGCCCAGTTATTGATGATAAGGAATTTTGGGCAGGGTAGTGGCTGTACAGTTGACTGATAAGGTGGGCTTTTGGAAGCGTTTTGGTTTGTGGTTACAGAGATTTACATTTTTTTCTTTTATTTGCAGATGGGCAGCTGCTGGAGTGGTGTGTACTGAGGTCACAGATGGGGAAGTGCACATTGGATATCAGTTGGGGGCTGGAAGGAGGTGGACTTGAAAGATGTTAGATGTGGATGCTGCTGTGATGGATGTTCCTACCATTGGCAGCTCAGTATTGTGATATCATCCAGGTAAGTTAACATTCAATGAAAGGGTATTTTCAGGTGTTTTTGTGAGTATGAGTGGTTGAATGAGGAAGGTGGCTTTTCGGGTTGGCTAGTGCTGCTACTTCTTGCAAGCTTCTCATTGGTAACTTGTAACTTTGGTAATGTTGGGGGATTATAGTAGGTGCAGCCTCCCCTGTTAACAAGGATGCCATCTCTAAGGTGTGGGATGTTGCCACGTATAATGTAGAACACATTTAATGGCTCTCTAACAAGTTTAACTAGGAAGGTCATAGGATGTTTAAGAATGCAATAATTTTGCTTATAGAATGGGCCTGGTCATCAAATAGTGATTCCATTTTATTTACTATTGGCATCCATGAAATTGCTAACATGGAGGGTGTAGCAGACCTTTGTGATGTGGTGTTTGGAGGAACGTGAACTTTTATCAGATGGGGATGGTGGTCCTTAAAATTCTTGCTTTATGGGTGTTCAGAGGATTTACAGTTTTTCTTCCTTTGCAGATGGAAGTGCAGAGGGCACTTCAGACAGCAGCCAAAAGGAAAAGTCTTGGAATTTGATGAATTATGCTAGAGTGGATGGATTTTGTGGGGTGAATGTATCTGCCTCTGGAGTGGTGTACAATGACGTGTAGGTAATCCACTTTAATATTTGCTCATTAGTCACACGGGTTTCAGGGTTATGTGAATTTACTGAGTTTTGGTCGATGGTTCATTGGTTTCAAGGGTTGGGGTATGTAGATAGCTGTGAAGCTTGATAGACTTTATCTATTGTCAAGAGAGGTTTTGTTGCAAGAGTTGGTGTTAGGGAAATGGAGGTTCATGGGATTACAGTTTATGTGGCATCTATGTGATGGAGGTATTTTTGTCATTCAGAAAGTAGTTTGTGGGTCAGCATGTGGATCCATTTTGGTTTAGGGTGGATGTTGTACACCGAATGAAGTTTAGCTTAGCCTTCCTTTTATGGGTGGTTAGGTCTGAAAATTTTGGTAAGAGGGAGGGGGAACAGTCTGGTTAGGCTGGTGGGTGGAGAAGAGGGACAGGCTTGCCTTTTTCTGTTCCCCCTCTGTTATTGGATCTTTATTTCAATGAGTTTGGAAAGGAAAGTGAGCAGTTGGAGGTTGATTGATAAATAAGCGAGTGGAGGGAAGGACGCTGCTTATAGGTTTGGATGTTTAATTCAATAAGTGGTAAATGACAAGAGTAATGGGATACTGCTTCATAAGTAAAATAAGGGAGCGGAGGTAAGGACGGTGCTTATTTGGCTGGATGTTAATTCAATAAGTGGTAAATGACGTGAGTAATGGGACACTGCTTCATAAGTAAAATAAGGGAGTGGAGGTAAGGACGCTCTTTATTTGGTTAGATGTTAATTCAATAAGTGGTAAATAATGTGAGTAATGGGACACTGCTTCATAAGTAAAATAAGGGAGCGGAGGTAAGGATGCTGCTTATTTGGCTGGATGTTAATTCAATAAGTTGTAAATGACGTGAGTAATGGGACACTGCTTCATAAGTAAAATAAGGGAGCGGAGGTAAGGATGCTGCTTATTTGGTTGGATGTTAATTCAATAAGTGGTAAATGACGTGAGTAATGGGACACTGCTTCATAAGTAAAATAAGGGAGCGGAGGTAAGGACGCTGCTTATTTGGTTGGATACTTAATTCAATAAGTGGTAAATGACGTGTGTAATGGGACACTGCTTCATAAGTAAAAAAAGGGAGCGGAGGTAAGGACACTGCTTATTTGGTTGGATGTTAATTCAATAAGTGGTAAATGACGTGAGTAATGGGACACTGCTTCATAAAATAAGGGAGCGGAGATAAGGACGGTGCTTATTGGTTGGGTGTTTAATTCAATAATTGGTAAATGAAGTGAGTGATGGTACACTGCTTCATAAATATGTGAGCTGAGGTAAGGACACTGCTTGTTTGATTAGATCTGTAATTCAATAAATAGTAAATGCAGTGAGTGGTGGGATGATGCTGCATAAGTAAAGTAAGCGAGTGGAGATATGGATGCTGCTTACTGAGTCAGGATGAGTGAGGTTACACTATCCTGATTAACATTATATGAATGTTTATGCTGTGATTAAAATCAGCTATATTATGTTTTAGTTGTAACTAATAAATATAGGTTAACAAAGTTATGTTTACGAAAGCTCAATAAAGGTAGTCAAATGTCATTCAGTGTGATGTTTTTGATGAAGAGGACTGGGACAAACAAATGTATACACCACCCAGGAGCTGTATTGCTTTAGCCCACGGTACTTACTACCATATGTGAGTTTAAATGAAACCCACTGTTTCAGCAGCTGAATACGTATGACAGGTTTAACACCCTGACACTTGTGAATTGTCATCTAGCCATACCACTTGTGTAAGTAGTGTGTTTTGTAAATGTAGTTGATTTGTGATGGCCTAGTTGAGGTGGGGGCTGCATTTTCCTATCTAGTCTCTGTTTCACATGCCCCCTTTTCACTTTTACTGTTGTACTGAACTATTTTGTACCTTGCCTTTAACAACTGTACCAGAGAATACTCTAGTGAATTTTATCAAAATGATAGCGCTAAGGATAGTTCCCCTCCCATGGCACTGAATGATGATGAAAACAGCAACTGATGAAAAAAACTTATATTTTTTATCTTGTCATGAATTACTCCACTTTTTTCATCATTTGCCTATAGTGGTTTTTAAACTCTTAATGCACAAGTGTGTTACATACTAATACATTGGACCATAAAAGTAGTGAACACAAACAACTGCTTAACAGTCTCACTAACATTAATCAGAATCTCAGCATGCAGTCCACAAAATATTACAATACCCAGCCATCTTAATATAAAAACTGCTCTTAAAACATCTCAATATTGTACTGCATATAACTCATTCAATTTATAAATTATACTCCTATCCGTACTATACCTAGTACAACTTCACTGCTGTGTCACACCAAATAACACAGGATTAAACTACAGTAAACTTAACTTGTTTTCCTTCAGTACTCCAAATCAGCAATGTTGTACCAGTCACTATTATGGGCCTATTAACAATCACCCTACCCCTGAGTCAAACACAACTCTTCTAACTCTTGTTAATCACACCTTGAAAAAAAATTAAGAGTAATGTATTTGCTGAATTTACTCTCTTAACAGCTATCAACATGATGATAGATGTCATCTTTACATCATTTCAATGACTATTTCATCAGCTATTGGCGTAACAGACCCCAATCTGTTAGAGGGTCTTCATGCTTTCAAAACTTAAGCTAAACTGAAAAAAGTGTTGCTGTTCTGCCTCAGTCTGAACCCAATCTTTACACTTTTTGTGCTACTTTTCAGGTGGTTTTGTTGTATTTTTTCAGTGTAAACCCACCCTCTGGTTTTAAATTGCTTTCACTACCAAATGATGACTATGGATAATTGGTGCCATTACCCATCTCTAAATTATTAGATATTGTACTTGATTCCACTCTAAATTTCAACCACCGTACTAAAAGGATGTTTATGTATGTGATATTTTTAACCAGGTAGGTGAGATGGTCTGTGATTCTTTTTCAGTCATGGCCTGAGACACAAGGCAGAGAACAATAATAATGGGATTATAATGCTACTGCTAAAAATAATTTTATCATAAACGATACACGTTTGTAAACAAATGGAATCATTAAAATAATATTTGCCACAATGTGAAACAAGAAACTATATGTTTGTAAGAGAGACAGGAAATTAACAAAATGATATGAAAACATTAGTAAGACATGAGGCAGCTCACAACAAAAACTTGCAAGATTTACAGTAAATGTTGATTATGTCATTAAGAATAGAAACGATAATTAGGTCGCAAGAAATACAAACGTTTAAATAAAGGAAGGAGAACATTTTAGGAAACTGAATTTACTTAGATTGAGGAGTAGTAAAAAGACTGGTTATTGGAGAAGTAGAAATTTGGAATCATCTATATGAAGCAGTTAGTCATAAACAGCAGTGTCAGGAGTACTTAGAAAATTTATTGACCATAATATGAGAAATATTTACAGGAGTAGGAACTTTTCAGTGGGATTTTAAAATTTCCCTCTAGACAGAATATAAAAGTTTGATTTAAGCATTTCTCTGGCAGATGATTACTGTTATCTGGAATGACTTTTCTGAAGTCTTTGTTTTTAGGAAAATCCTTCAGTGTAACAGAATATTGTAGGAATGTTTATTGAAATTACACTCTGTCATATCTGTAACCAGTCTACAGCAGTAGCCATTGTTTTGACATAATGCAAAAGGCCATTATAAAACCTGCAACAAAAAGTAAACAACCAAACCCATCCCAGAATTATAGATGGAGGCCTTCCCTTTCTGCATTTGTTAAACTATAGGAAAACAATGATTTAGCAATAGATCAAGAAATACCCTGAAAAATACAGAATGCTTACAAAAATGTACATGTACTCAACAAAGGCAGAAGTACTATCACAGATGATGAGAGGAACATTCTTCTAGCCATCTGTAATATATTTCATCTCACCAACTATAAAAGGAATTTAAATTTCATAAGCAAAACCCTAAGCAGCATACTGACAGCTTTGAATTTAAAGTTACCACCACCCCCATTAAAACCAGTTAAAAAACCTTCCTTAGTTCCATAATTTAAGACAGAAATAGCTCATATTACTGGACTGAACTTATATCTAGTGGTTGTTCCTACTCCAACCCT
Organism: Protopterus annectens; assembly: GCF_019279795.1. Lineage (NCBI taxonomy): Eukaryota > Metazoa > Chordata > Ceratodontiformes > Protopteridae > Protopterus > Protopterus annectens. The sequence continues at coordinate 586,241,966 of NC_056748.1, read as the reverse complement.
AGAAACAAATGTCGGTACCTTCAGTGAGAAATCATGTTCAGATTTCACTGAAGTTACTCATCTCCCTATTCCCACTATCCCTATCCAAACCACCTAAGCCAAGACTACTTTGGAGCAGGTAATTCTGTTTTTCACAGAAGCTAAAAAAGAAAAAGAAAAACAATAGGTCTGTGAGACCTGGTAGCATCTCTGGCTGTCTTTTGAGAAGTGTTAAGTACCACTTATGATAACCCTTTTCACCACAGACTATATCTTAGATGATAGAACAGCCATTGTAGTATGTCTACCTGGGTTCCTGTCAATTCATTGCGAGTATTTTCAGTAAACATAGAAATATTCATGAAACTCAAAAAAACTACATTCACCAATAGTGCAGTTTTTATCCTTCTGCACTATTGTGTGGCATTGGGGTTGCTATATGTATCTATATCTTTATAGGTTTATTGTCATATATTCAACAGTCAAAATAAATTCCTACCTTAAATATCGACTAAGAAGTTTGATTCAGAATGTTGAGAAGGTCAGAATATCGCAAACACACTTTCTGTTGCGAATTCAACCTTTCTCGGCATCCAAAGATTGCAGTCTGACACTGCACATCACGTGACATGACAATTTTATGCAGGGGAGCAAGCCCCCCTGCACCCCCCATGGAGGGCTGTGCCCCCCACACCCCCTGCAAATTACATATTCCAACTCTAAGATTGCACTACAGTGGGGAAAAGGGTAAATTTCCTGATCCCCACTATACCGCGATCTCTAGTTATAAGATCAACCTCATATCTGTGAATGGACTGTGCATTCACTGAACTGGGATTCACGCAAATGAAGGTTCGGCAACATGGGATTCTGCAAACCATACCTCAACATCCAGTGGTCGCCGAGCCTTCATTCGAAATTGTGATTGTAAACCATCTATATATATATATATATATATATATATATATATATATACACACACACACACACACACACACACACACACACACACACACACACACACACACACACACATATAAATATATGTATACAAAAGGAAGGCAGATAGGGTATCCCTCACATATTGGATGCAGGAGAACTTGTTCCCATGCAACAAAATAATTCTTCTGAGGTTCAGTGAAAGTAGTTTTTTTGGCTAGTTTCATTTAGCTTTACATTCACAAAAACTGCTGTCATGGGTTCACGTGTATCTCTTTGTACAAGGGGAGGGGTCCCACAAATGACCACAGAAATTATAGTTCATTTAGCCTCATTAGTATAACAAGCAAAGTATTGGAATGTGTAAGTGTTGTGCTAGTTAACATGATCAGAAACTTTTCTATTACTTGACTCCAAATAGATCAGATTTATAAAAAGCAGATTATGTCCATCAACCTAAAGCACTGGATGCATACCTCTCAACCTGGAAACATCAAAAATTTTTTCAAAGGCCCATGAAAAATAGGTACAAATCTGTATGTTGATTAACATACAATTTGCATACATAATTATGTAACCCCACCCACTCCAATTGGATTGTGGGATACCAACTTTCAAACGTAATCTGAAGAAGAGACAACCAAAATATGGCCCCAGACCCTGTACTAAATGGTAACCATTTTTTTTTTTAAATGTGTATCAATGATGTTCACTGGGAAGGGAGTAGATGAACTTTAGGATTTTGTTTTTGGTGACTTGCAGTATGTGGGTTTTATGATAGAAGTAGGGCATTTAATGGTAGGCAATACTCTAATCTTAGCAAAAGAATATTAGAGTTTGCTAGGATATCCAAAAGTAATTTCTATGGCCTACTGATCAGTGGTGAAGCTAGAGTTTGTCCCGCCCAGGGCTATCTTTGAGTTTGCTGCCCCCCACTCACAAAATCATGGTTGAATGGGGTCCCCGCATAAACAGCCCTCCCCAGTGTCCCATTACTTGGCTATTTCACCCCATTTACCATAAACTCTAATGTGCATACTTCTTTACTTCTACAATGATTATTTGGATTTCATTTGAAACTTTTGTTTTTTACATTTTATAGCACAAACAGTAATAGACATCGGCTAACAAAG
>NC_056748.1:586222415-586237415 GCF_019279795.1 Protopterus annectens | reverse complement strand
ACTGGCTCTTCCCATGTAGCCAAAAAAAAGAAGAAGAATCAGAATTACGGCTTACTATCAAACAATCACAATTATGGCTTACAGCAGCTACTTTAACTGACACAGTACAAGATAACTCTGCACTAAAACACAAGAACATGTAACTCAGCACTCAGTTTACTTAAATAATATACAAAAGTGTTAGACTGCACTCAGTTATTTAATTAACAGTACTCATGTAATGCAGCAAGTATGTATTCCACATATGAGCTAGAATGAGACAACGGGCAGACATGCAGTCAGCATAACACTGTACATAAGGAAAACTACTGTGAAAACATATGGTAATGCAGTTAAACAGAAATCATAAACAACTACTGCAAGCAATCCATAAATCCCAAAAATACACAAAGGTAAAAGCCACACAACAAATTGCAAGCTGCTGCTAATCAGAATCAGAAGTTGGCACTTGGCAGAAGCAGAACTTAAGTTTAACTTAAATTTTAATTTTTGTAATAAAATACCATTTTAAAGTATTACATTCTTAAATTGGTTTCAAGAGAAAGCCTGCCTCCCAAACAATGTTCCTTGTGGATTTATAGTTGCTTTAAATAGTAAACTACTGCTCCACTTGCTGTTGTGCTGGCATGCTGCATTCAAATTTCCAGTCAGTAAAGTTTAAGCACAGTCTGAGCCTCTGACAGGCAGGAGGTCTACCTCACAGAGCGATGTCATCATGCATGCCCCAAGTCACCTCTGTATATTGATGACATTGCAGGAGGATATGCTGGTAAAGCATGGTGAAGTCAGCATTACATTTAAAGTTGTACTCCCCAAAACAAAAGACACAGAAAAAATCGGGAATTAAAGGGGCCACTCAGGAATTCGTGGCACCCCATTATGGACATAATGTTGAGAGGTATGACTGAATGTGATTCAGTCTGTGCAGACTGCTTTCCTTAATCTGAAAAGGCCTTTGTCATTGTGATGCCTGTGCACTGGCCCAGCAATCAAGGAGCCTCAATCCTCACCATTAACACCAGTGACGGGCGTCCATATAGGGAAAGGATAATAAATACACAGGAAAGTACAATTTCCCTTAAGAGCACACCGAGATCACAGTCAGTCTGGGGCTCGTTTCTCCCTTTCCCTCCAGGTCCCCAATAAGACTCCCCACTGGCACAGCTGTAGGGTTCAGATCTCAGCCTAGTGGGCAAGCTAAAACTTCCAGTCCCCTCTCTGTCCAACCAGTGCTTTGTGTCCCTGCCCAAGTAGCTGACACACACACACACACACACACACACACACACACACACACACACACACACACACACACACACACACACACACACACACACACACACACACACACACACTTTGAGATAAGAGTTATATACAACCACACAGACACTCCTGGGGAAGGCTGGCACAAATTCTCCAGCTGTTCCCCTTTTACCCAGACTATACAGTAGAAATCACTGCCACCACCCACTAATATTTATCAGCTACCAAAAGGCCCTTATGAAAGGGTGTCCAATTATACTGTGCAATATTATTATCCAAATGGTAAGTGCAATTGAACAGTCAAGGCTTATTTGGAGTGGCTTTGTACAGTATCACTATATATATGCAATGTACTCTAGAGCTTAAATTATCTCTACACAAAACAGACACAGTTGAAAGGTTTAAAACTATTTAATAATAAACAATAAAAATACCAGACCATACATCTTACTACACAGTGCTAGTCAAGAGTTCAGACACAGGAAAATGCATAAAATAATACAGTAGAATAGTTCTGATATCAATACAGAAAAAACACTAATCTTCCTACTTCCTAGCTATATCTAAGAGAAAACACGGTTCTAAAATAAACTTACATATAGAGCAAAGCAGTGTTGGTGATGATGGATGTTCTCAAGACAAATTCTAAATGCCCTCTGATTCTCTCTCTTTAAATTGATAACACAGTACTACTTCACATTATAGGTTCATAGGTAGGTACTAGGCTACTGGCCCAAGGGCCTACTTAAGTCTAGCCAACAAGGTTCCCTGGCTTACGCCACCCAAGAAAGTTATTTTCCTGTGCCACTGTCAAGCAGAGACACAGAAGTGATCCCCGGGGTGTATTTCCTATTTCCTATCCACTCATCAAGATTTTTCTTGAAGAGTGCTAATGAAGAACTTTGCTTGATATAGATAGGTAGCCTGTTCCAGAGTATGGGAAGTCTCTGGGACAGAAATCTATCCCTCCAGCATGTCCTGTTTATTGTGGTGACAAGGTTTAGGTCCCTAGAGCATGTAGCTCAGAGGGATTGGGATTTCTTTAGGTGTAGCATGTCCAACAGCTCTGGGTTTGACATAGCTTTATATGTTAGGCAGAAATCACCTCAGAGTAGGCGATATGCTACAAAGTAAAGCTGGAGTTTTTTGAGACGGTCAGTGTAGGGCATTTGCTTGAGGCCAGTAATCCTCTTTGTGAGGTACATCTGTGGCCTTTCCAGCTGCTGCAGATGTCTTGTGAGGTACATTCCAAAAGGGGCGTTGTACTCTATAATGGGTCTAATGAGTGTCGAATACAGGGGAACAATGACCTCTTTTTTCCTGGATGAGAACCCTTTTATGATGAGGTGTGCCACATAGAAGGACTTCCTGACTACTATGGCGATGTGACTATCAAAGGAGAGACTACTGTCCACCTGGGTCCCAAGGTCTCTTATCACACATTTGGTGTTAAGTAGATTGCTGCCTATGTGGTAGTTCATGGGTACAGAGTTTTTACCAAAGGAGATTACACTCTACTTTTTGGCATTGAGCTTGAGGCCATGGCTCTGACACCAGGCATCCGTCTCAGTAAGGCCCTTCTGTAGGATGTCCACATCATTTGGAGACTTGACTATGGCTCCTAGTTTGCAGTCATCTGCGAACTTCTTTAGCCAGAGGCCTTCTGTGTTAGCCTGTACTTCAGAGAAGTAGATACCAAACAGGAGAGGTCCCAGGACTGAACCCTGTGGTACTCCACTTGTCACTGCTTTGAGGTCAGATTTGGAGTCTGCAATGTTTACAGTGTGGGTTCTGTCAGTGAGCCAGTTGGCAACCCATATTGTGATGTAGGGATTTATACCTAGTTTAGTGAGTTTAGCTATAATTCCAGAATGGGGGATGTTGTTGAAATCCTTGGCGAGGTCAAGATAGAATGTGTGAACCACATTACCCTCATCTACGGCTTTGGTGACTGCCTCAAAGAAGTTGATCAGGTTCAGAAGGCTTGATCTGCCTTTCACAAACCCGAACTGGGTGGGATCCAGAGTTTGGAGGTTACCAATGTCTTTGTTTATGAGTTCCATGATGATACATTCCATAGCCTTGCAGACCAGGCTCATCAGGCTAATAGAGTGATAGTTCCCGGGATCAGTGGTGGCTCCCCCTTTGTGGAGTGAGATAACTGTTGCTGTGCACCATTCAGTGGGCACAAAGCCTGAGGTGAGGCTATTATTAAACATGGTGCTTAGGTGGGGAGCTAGTTCGTTCTGAAGTTCATGTAAAACGCAGCCTGGGATGTTGTCCAGTCCCATGGATGCTGTGTTTTTGGCTTTAGAGAGTGCAGCTTTTACCTGCATAGTTGTGATTACAGTGGATCTGCATTCTTCCTGTATAGATATGGGCCCTTTAGGGGGTGGGTAAAGTTAGCACTGAACCTATCTGCCAGGATGTTGGCAATATCAGTTGGTTCTGTAATTTTCATGCCATTGTGCTGTAACTCAGAGCAGATCTGGGTGTTGCCATTGAGATTCTTGACATAGCTATAGAATGCTTTGTGGTTGCCCTTAGAATCAGTGATGATTTTGTTTTCATACCTAGCTTTGGAGAATCTTATAAAGGATCTCAGCTTCTTACTGAGGCTGACCAGGGAGCTCCTCCACTCATGGGATTTTACTCTCTTTTGCAACAGTTTCTTCCTTCTGTTGTACAGTTTGTTTATGGCAGTGGACCACAAGATTGGCTTCCTTTTTTGGAGGATAGCATCTTGGTTCTGTTTGGGATAGCACGATCCATGCACTCGTGTAAGTGCTTTTAGAGTGCATTTGTGTAGGATTCAGCAGTTGTAACTGTATTGTCCATCTGCATGGGTGTCATGAAGTTCACCACTTCTGTCTTAAGAAACATGAAGTTGGCTTTGGAGAATTTTTTTACCATGGTTTCCTTAATGGGGGGTGGGGGCGGGATGTTTATATCAAGGGTGATTAGCTTATGGTCGGATCAGACCAACGAGGAGTTCACTTCAGGTGTGGAACACTGGTCACTCATGTTGGTAATGACTAGGTCTAGGATATTGTTGCCCCTCGTGGGGGTGTGGATAAGTTGATCCAAGGCATTGGAGTTTATGATTTCCAGAAAGCGTTGAGCTAAGGAGTTGGTACATGAGTAGTTTTTCCAGTTAATGGTGGGGTAGTTGAAGTCACCCATTATTAGGTTGTTTGGTTTACCCTAATATTTTCCAGTACATCAAGAAAAGAGAAGTGGGAATCCTGGGGCACGGTGGGGGATCTGTAGCAAGCTACAATTTGGATTGCAGTTTTGCCCAGAGTTAGTTGCACTTGGATAACCTTGGATGCATTATGTTGAGCAACTAGCCTGGAGGTATGGATATCTTTAATGAATATGGACACACCTCCGCCTTTGGTGTTTCAGTCCAGGTTACATGGCCAAAAAGTGTGGTATGAGTTATAGCCTGGTAGTGCAGGGGTGCACTCTGGAGCCTTTAATCAGGTTTCAGTCACTGCACAGATATCAGTGTTCTCCATTTTAAGGAGTGCCTTGAGTGAGTGCATTTTGAGATTTAGACTTCTAGCATTGAGTAGCATTACCCTCAGTTTTTGCTTGCCTGTTCCTGTTACGGTGGTGAATTTGTCATTTGAACCTTGCCTAAAAAAAGGCACTATAGGGGCGGCAAGAGCCTTAGCCAGTATCCGGAATCCCAGGGCTGACAGATGCAGGCCATCTCTGGCAAAGCATCGTTGTCTGTCGACCATGTCATCCCAAGCAGACAGATACTGGATCCCTTAGAATGACACCAGAAGCTTAGCCAATTGTTGAAGTCAATCATTTTATCCTTGTACTGTGGTATCATTCTGGGTGATGGCAGAATGCTACTCAGGGCTAGGGTCATACTGCCTGGGCTATAAGATCAGAGAGCTCTTCCAAGTCTCTTTTCATGTAGTCCAGGGAGGTACGTCTCAGGTCATTCACATCAACATGGACAATGACAGAGTCATATTTGTACTTGTTGTGGAGTAACCTAAGTGCGTGGGTTATGTGGCGAATCCTGGCACCCAACAGGCAGCTGACAGTAACCTTCTCTTTGTTTAGCCTGGTGAGTGGGACATCAGTGTGCCTGACTATAGAGTCACCTATGACTAGTGTGTTGGGTACATTGTTTTGCCTTATTGGCTGTGGTTGAGTGGCACACTGAGTCTGTGGGCTATATCATTCTTAACAATTTTATAGTTTTCCCAGGCTAACAGAAACTCAGAGGTTAATAGCCCTTTTGATCTTGCAGCTGATCAGAAAGCCAGAGCAATAAAAGACATTATACATGCAAATACTAGCAATTAACTTTGGTCTCAAAACCATAGCCAGAATTCCTTCATCCAGACATCTCAGCTCCGGGTTTTAGATCAAGGAATTATACAGTGCTTGACTTATTAGCTTTCCTCCAGCAGAGTGTAATGTGGTTACATTTTTGAAGTTCAACATTTAGCACAGAGAACAAGCATGTGGCTTACATTAATATTTATAAATGACAGAATTATCTACAAAATTCTATCTGGCTAGGCTGGCAGCCTTCACCTATCTTCACAGTCACCATCACCATTTAGGTATTAATGATAAGCTTACTTAAAATTAATAGCTTGAAATTAACCTCTACATAATCCGTTGGATAGGCAATTGGTTTACTGATTGAAATCACATTGTTAATGCTGGATATAATTTATTTAGTCAGATGTACATCACAAACGGTGTCCCACAAAGTCCTACTTAGATCCATGTCTTGATATCTACTTCTCTGGCATGACAGCTAATGTTCAAGATCTCTATCTTACCAAATTTACTGATGACTGCAAAAAGTGAATAGTAGTTGAAACTCCTTCTGACACTCATATTCTTCAGTGAGGCCTAGTTTAGTCTAGCATTAGCCATGTTAATCACAGGATCACACTTAATAACAAGGAATGCATTGCCGTTATTTCTAATAATTCTAGCACTTCTTCTTATACTACATTAACCACACCCCTTCAGCATGGGCACAGTTATTAGAGATCTAAGCATTTATTTTGAGGATTAGATATTCTGGTTGGAAAATTACTTACTTGGCAAAACTTACCTCTGGTGAAATTTCAAGATCCATAGAAATCATAAATCCACTTTATTCATCAATTATTTTTCCTACCTTGCCAAAACTATAAAATATATACACACTATACCAAAGAAAGACAAGAACTGCTGCATATCTCCTATCTTTCTGCTGTATGCTGCCCCCATCTACATCAACCTTCATCATTCTCTACTAACAAAAATTGAACAATGCTATAATAGACAGTTAAATTCAGCACTAGCAGATCTGATAAATCTCCCAGTACCTAGCCTGAAAATTGTTAGACTGGCTATAACTTCCACGCTATTTATGATCTGTTTACCAACTGCTCATAATATAATCTACAAACCTCAAAATTGTCCTGTGCCCCAGACCTTAATGGAAGCTTACAGCCCTGCATGATCACTACACTCCATGGACAAGTACCTATTAACCATAACTGAAATCCACAACTCTGGTAGTCAGTTCTTGTGCATTAACAGACATCTAACCAACCTACCCATATTCAAACATTTCTGAAACAACACTTTAAAAACACTTGGCTCTGTTTTTTGCACCTCCCTGGACTAAACTACCCTTGCTTTTACACACCTTCACTACCTGTATATACCTCAATAAAGCAAATTTTCATTGCAAATTTCTTACTGTCTTCTATCCCTTTTCCCCTACTGTCACTTCTATTGTCCCTACTCACCTCCTGACAAATATTCTCCCTGTAAAACTCCAGCTCATACTCGCTGTCTTCTACCTCTTCCTCAGCCTCACTACAGTTTTCTTTTTCCCTGCATCACCTAACACATTTATGTACTATTTACCTTTACTCACCTACTCTTTCCTTTATACTGTTATAACTTCCTTTCTGCTTTCTACTCATATTTCCCACACCACCTCTCTGTATTTCTCCTACCCATAAATGTAAAACTGTAATTTGACATTTAAATATCACTCATCATCATCATCATCAACCTTCTTTCTCCAATTTTCTACTTCGACTTTGGGTATAGCACCGTCACCAATTCTCTGAATTCAATGGCACTCTCCTACCTATTCTGGCAGTCATGTATTCTCTCACTTAATCAATCCACCTGTTTGATAGACAGCCTAGTTTCCTTTCGTCTTCTTCCTGTCTGTCCCAAATCTTCTTCACCAGATTCTCTTCTCCTTTTCTGCACATTTGCCCAAACCATTGTGTTCTCTTTGATTTTCTCTTCAATTGGAGCTACTTTAGTTTATGCTCTGATATCCTCATTCAATGAGCATCCTATGACACATCTCCAGACTTCATCTCCATCACCTCTAGCTAGCTTTCTCATCTGCTGTGCCTTTACTGCCAAGGTTTCTGTACCATAAAGTAGTGCTGATCACATCACTGTTTCATACACTTTACTTTTCAGCTTCTTTAGCATTCTTCTGTCATAGACTACACTTGACAATCTGTGCCGGTTGGGTGCAGCCCCTCTGATTCTAGCTTTGACCTCTTCATTCCTATATCCCTTCCTCATGACCACCCATCCCAGATACTTTAAGTCATTAACAAGTTCCCCATCTTTCGCAGTTCTCATCTTCTCCTGATTTCCTCAATTTGTTGCCATTAAAACTATTTTATCTGTACTCATTTTCATCACATGTGCCTTCAGTTTTGATTTTCACTTCCATATCCTTTGCTAAAGTTCTTGCTTGCAGTCTGCATGTAATGCCACATTGTCTGCATATAGCAACTTTCTTGATCTGTCCCCTCCAACCTGTGTGCTAATGTAGTCCATCACCAGTATTATCAGCAGTGGTCTCAGAGCTGTACCTTAGTGCACACCCACTCCCACTGGGATCCCTTATGTGAGGGCAAACACTGTTCGTACTTGAGCCATTGGATCCTTGTAGATATTCTGCACTAATTCTACCAATATTTCTGGGACATTCAACCACCGCAAGACTGCCCAAATCAGCTTTCCTTGAATCTTGTCATATGCTTTCTCCAGGTCTAGTAATGCCCAGATGGATTCTTACCTCACCTCTAGCTTCTACTTGACTATCTGTTGAAATTAATTACATTGGGTCAGTTGTGTTGCATCCTGATCTGAATCTGAACTGCTAATCTCCCATCTTACTTTCTATAACTCTCTCTAATCATTTGTAGACCACCATCTCCAGAACTTTCATGCAGTGTGGCAGGATTTTGATATCTCTGTACTGCCCCCAGATGCGGGTGTCCCCTTTGATCTTGTACACTGCTACTAGTATGCTTATTTTCCAGTCATCTGAGATACGCCTTTGTCTTCATATTGCTATAGGTACCCTTAGGAGCCATTTCTTACATATTTGACCCAACATCTTGATCTTATCTGCTGTGACTTCATCTGAGCCACTGCTTTCCCTGACTTCATTTTCTTTAGTGTTCTTTTTATTTCTTCTAGGGTTTGCTGTTCTTCTTCTTTCGTCATAAGCTACATCTGGGGCAGTACAGCTTCTGTGTGGTTTTCTTCATTTAGAAGCTGCTGGAACTACTCCTTCCATCTGCCTTTGGTATCCTGTGGACTGGTGAGCAGGTTGTTGGTGGCATCCCTTACAAATGGTGTCTGACTATCTTCTTTATATTTCTGTCTTTGCTTTGCAAGCTGATAGTTTCTTTGTACCATCTAAGAGTCACTTTCCAGAAGCTGTTGGAGTGCCTCTGATGCCTTGTTCTTTACTATTTCAACTCCACTCTAGTCTCTTTGTTAGTCAACCAGTATTCCTTCTTAGCCTGGTGTGTCTTTTCTGTCTCTCACTTTTTTCCTGCACTCCTCCTTTCTTTTGATGACTTCCTGGACTTTTGCATTCCACTATCAGATTTCCTTATGTACCTTAATTCCATATCTCACCCCTCCTACATATTTGTGCTATGATCCTCACACTTGCTGTTTTGAAGCTCTACTATTCTTCTAATTCAAATCCACATATTTCTTCCACTTCCTGAGTAATACCTTGAATGCTTGGCTTTTTTTTTCAGTCAGCCTCCAAGTCTTCAGCCTAGTCGCTGATGACCATAGACCCTTCTCTGACCACTACTTGTAGATGATTGTGGCAAACAGTGAGTTATGCTGTGGGCTGACTGCTTCATTCGAAATAACTTTGCAGTCTCTGATTCTACCCCAGTGCCCTTTCCTTACTAGGAAGAAGTCTATCTCAATTGCATGTTAGCCACTCTTGTACATGATCTTGTGACTGGATCTGCTGCAGAACCATGTATTGGCCACCATCAAGCCATTTGACACAGAGATGTCTAGAATGGCCTCTCTTTCTATTTTCCTATTACCCCTCCCATGTGGTCCCAAGCAGTCCTCATATCCTGTTCTGTCTGTCCCAATATGTGCATTCAGGTCACCCATTATCAACACTAGCTCATATTGTCCTGCTCTGTCTTGTAGATCCTGTAACTGCTGTATGAATGCATTCTTTTCTTCACCATCACAACCTTGTTGTGTGACATGGGGCAAGATTACACTGTAGTTCAGTTGCCATGCGTCTGTCACTAATGATGACATCCTTCAACGTCATCAGAAACCTCTCCCTCACCACAATTCCCTCCTCATTTCTAGTCTGTTCTCCTCCTGAGTAGTAAAGTCTGGAAGTCCATCCTCTTTCTTAGCATCATGTCATACACTTCCAAGCTGCATCCTTTCACTGAAACCTTACTGAGTGTAACAGTTTGTAGTTCATATTTGGCAGGCTGATTGGTTTTACTTCCAGCTCTTACTCAGCAGAGATATCCCAGCTAAGCAAATGGACACCAGTCATCCAGTAACTGTACAATAGGGGGCACATAATTCCCTTCTACCATTAGTACGGGTCCTTGGTGTACATCTGAGTAGGCCAGGTCCCCAACTTTCTTATCACTGGCAAATACTCTTTTCCATTTGGTAACATTAGTCAATAAAATCAAATGGCCTAGAGCCATTTTTCTACACCATTGAGTGGTTAGCCATGACACAGCATGCAGTTTGTGATCTGTGTTATCCTATCTTGAGGATACTGAAAACCACAGTTCATGCCCATATTGGTTGGTCTAAACCTCACTGCATATGTCAGATTTACTTGTATGTAATGACTCTATATTTTACGGCCTGCAGATTTTTTTTTTGGTATAGTTGTCTTTCAGTTATTGTATGTCCATGTTGTAACTTTAAGCTTTACATTTTTCTCTGTTGTATAAAATTCCTTATTTTTTTTACCAAAGCTTTTCTTCCTAGACATCCACTGAAAAGGGAGTACTACAGCCCAGTCAGACTACCCAGGTCAACAAAAGCAATGAATGAATAAATGTGGGATCATCCTGCTTACTTACTACTAATGGGTTATGTGGTTAAGCTTTGCAAGTGCTCATTTGGACCATTAGATTAGTATGAACTTATGCACCTAGACTATCTGGCTGTTAGCACATATGTTATACACCATAATGAGTATGAGACGCCTCAATGTCTGTATATTCATGGACCACACAAGATCGTTTTTCACAGCTGATGTCAGTAATCTGGTCAAAGTGCTAGCAACCAGGAATAATTTAGAAATCCCTCTAAATTGCCTCAAAAGTTACATAGCCATCCTTTACTTTAAGGTAAGCAGGCATCCAGGAATACAAACAAGCAGCATGGTAGTTATGACACTATCCAGCTGGCCCAGTACTCTGTAAAATGGCAGATGTCCGTAGCTGTCTCAGCACTATGGGCATTGAAAGCATCCTAACAGCTTCACAACTGTGGTGACGCATTGATAGAGATTTTGTGTGTCATTTATTTTCCATTGGTGAGGGAGGAATGTGTTTGTGCTTTTGTGTGGTGTGTTTGTGTTATTTCAAAATGTTATATATATTTATTGTTGTATGAGGAAGAAGATGGACACAGGGCAGGTGGGTATGAATGACACTCCTTTGGACTGCAGCAGTGCTGTGTTTTACTATGTGATATATGTATGTCAGTACTGCATGCAGCAGTCCATAGTACACATAGTGCTCTGCATATTTACATTATGTGCCCTTTTGCTAGTATTACAGCAGGGTGTATAAGACTACAGTATTTTGCTCTGCTTGCTACTACTTCATAGTCATAAACAAGGCTGATTCATAACAATTTCATCCTCCCTGCCCATGCCTTTAGAATATGCTAACTTTGCATATTATTAATAAAGAGATCTAGTGAGCATTTTGCTAACATTTGTTGCAAATCTTTGCCATCATTATGATGGGGGCAGGACATATATAGTTATCAGCTTAATAGGATCTGCCTTTTCATGTCTTCCTTCAAAAATGGCTGTTGTTCAGTGTCATCTCTTTAATTGTGATGTTGTTGCTCAGCTGTGTTAGGCTGACCAGCACGTTATCATTTTGTGGTACCAAGGCTGGCATACTGATTTTCATGTGTTTGTCCAGTTATACCTCAGTAAATCTCTAGCACACAAACTAATGGTTCACAGTGGTTCACACACTTGTGACTCATGGAATCTGGTGTGGATCTTAATTTTCATTAATTAGTTTGCACCTGAACTATGCCAAGTATGTAGCAACAAATATGTGTATTTGATAGTGTAGGGGAACCACTCAAAAAAAAGATGCCATAAGAATAAATAATAGCATGTAGAAATTGAAACTGGTAACCAATAAAAAAAATTATAACACACTGAACTATAGTCATCCACAATGGTTTATTAAAGGGATTAAGCACTTCTGTCAAATTTTAATAAATTTCATCAGAAGTAATAACCCATTACCACTCCCATTTAAATATATCTAATATGGTCATATGACTAAAATCACATGGGCTAAGAAACATAATTAGCCATATTACTAAAATACTTTTCCCATTTGTATTTATTCATTATTTAGAACATTAGGTCCACATTATTATTACTACTAAGACTTTAACTGAAAAAATATATACATATTGCCCATTTAGAGCCACTAATATATATATATATATATATATATATATATATATATATATATATATATATATGTGTGTGTGTGTGTGTGTGTGTGTGTGTGTGTGTGCATTATTATATACATATATATGGGTCTAGGTCATAAGATCGACAGCTCATATGACTGAAACTCATTTGGTCGACAGCTCATTTGGCTGACAAAAAGTATTCAAGGCAAAAACCTGGGATTTGCCCCCCTCCCCACTGTTGTGCGACTGTGGAGTTGTTATATATAGTTGGGGGGTGTGGGGGGCACAGCCCCCACATTGGGGGTGAAGCCCCCCACCTATACTTTGTCAGCCAAATGAGCTGTCGATGAAATGAGTTTCAGTCATATGAGCTGTCGATCTTATGACCTAGATCCATATATATATATATATATATATATATATATATATATATTAATATACATAAAAAGCACATAAATACAAATATAACAGGTGTGTTCGATGTAGCAGGGGGTATGGAGGATGCATCTCCCCACATGAGGGATATAGGGGAGAATGCAAAATACATATATTTAAATGTTCATGCTCTGTGGCTATTCCTTGAAGCATGTACAGTGGCATGTCAACATTGTATGCCAGTGTTAACATGTCATCAGGGGAGGCATCAATATGTTAGCTGTTTGTTCAGCTTTCCAAAGTATTACATCTTATTAGATGCTGTTCAGTTGAAATTGTTGCTGGTGGTAATGGTATACTGAATGAAAATATCCTACCTGCAGAACTTACAAAGATCCTGCTAGTGCTTTCTAACTACTTGTAGACTAACATAACTGGACATATAAACAGTTCATCTGAAGTTATTACTACTAATACCACTGAAAAACTATTGGGGACAATGTTCTGTAGTAAGCTCTCCACTGAGATTTAACAATTCCAGTATGATTTTGAATTTGATGTATAATTAGTGTATTGTTAGCAAAATGATGAAGAACATCAAGTATTATAATAGCAAAAATGAATCCTGGCTGAAAAGATCCTTTTCCCTCTTGAGGGAGGTAGGTCAGATTGGGTCTACTTAAGTGTTTATATTGCTTTTAAAGTTTGAGTGGCACTTTTTGGTTTTCCAGCATTTATTGTTTTAAACTTTCATTCTTATGAAGTTTCATGCAAGTTGTCTTGGCAATTTGAAATTTGTTTATATAGGTTTTCGTGTATCTGAAGTAGACCCATCAGATCATAAAACCTTTTACAAATCTTTGAGTGAACAAGTACAAATTACTGAGAAGAAACTGATGAAGTAGAGGTCTTTACATTTGACAGTTTGTTGTTTGAACAATGTATTGAAATTAAAAGAATAAAACAAAAACTGGAAATTGTGTATCACACCACAAGCTTCTTGATCTGTTTAGTAGAACAGCGTTTGAGATGATCGAATTTGTCACAACTAACAACATACAAATGGATGAAACTGTTCAGGAAATAAAAATAATAAACAGGGGTATTGCTGTGGATCTTTTATTTTCTACTTAGAGCAGTATACAGAAAAGGTGTTTGCTAAAACAGAACAATAATGTCAGGTTATACTGACCACAAAAATAAGAAACAATGTAGCAATGGGATCCCCTTGTGGTTCCAGTTTTGCTAACCTGGTGATGTCATTTTGGGAGAATAATCTAGTATTTGAGAATAGTTTTCTCAGAAGGTTGATCAAATTTTATGTCAGATTTATAGATGACATCTTTATGACCATCCAGGGGAATGTGGATGTAGCATTAGAAATTTTGGACATTTTAAATCAAAGTACAGAATTTTTACAATTCACTCACACATATAATTCAGATGTTATTTCATATTTGGATGTAACATTGAGTAAAAACGTGCAACAAGAAGTGTATGAAGCAAATATATTTAGGAAACCAACATACTCCAATAAATTCTTACACTTTTTGCGTGCACACCCGGTATATAAAAAAAGTCAGTTGTCAAGGGGCAACTGGTTAGGGCAGCGCGAATGATCACCACAGATGAGAATTTTGAGCAAGAATATTTGGTATTGAAGCAAATGTTTTTGAATAGAGCATATCCTATCTCTTTTTTGGAATCTTTAATTGAAGAAGTAAGAATCAAAAGAAGAAATGAGTACTTTAAACCTATATTGAAGCAGCAAAGTATTTTAAGTAACAACAAATGTGCTCTGATATGGAGCAACCCAAGGCAAAATACTATCAAACAATCAAACAATGTTGAATTTAGTTCAGCTTGTATTTTGAGGTTTTCATTGGATTTTGGCAGCATAAAAGAAATTATGATCAAAAATTGGGCAATCTTAAATGATGATCACATGTTGGCATCTAAGCTTGGTAGTGTACCTAAAATAATATGTAAAAAAGGTTTTAATTTCAAAGATCTTTTTCAAAGACAATCACAATCTAAACTAATAGTTTTTAATTCAGGTATGATGCAATGTGGCAATTGTCCATATTGCCATCATATGGCACCAGGTTTAAAATTAGATGTCAATGGAGTCAAAATCTTTATAAAAAGAAAATTCAATTGCAACTCAAAAGGAGTTGTATATTTAGCAACTTGCCGAGGGTCCCCATGTTTTTATATAGGACAAACAGAGCGCAGATTAAGAGATAGGGTATATGAACATCTTAGAAGCATTAACTTACAAAAGGATGATAATGCTTTAGCAAGACACATTATGCGGCATCCTGAACACAAATTCCATTTTAGAGTAATTTA